>NC_135230.1:10041916-10201916 GCF_052324685.1 Brachyhypopomus gauderio | reverse complement strand
TGAATGTAGCCAAAGTGTTTCTTGAACCATAAAATATCATGTGGGGAAAGAAAATTCAGAAGATGAGTTAGATGAGTTTTCACATCCACACTAAGACGACATTTGTTACTTTAATGCTTCTAAACTTTAGTGTGCTTTATAAAAACGTAAAACAATAGCCAGTTATTTGTACCTGTTTGGATATTTCAAGCTTCAGTATTAAATGGGGGGGTGTTGAACACTAGCTTGTGCCGCATCTTGTGAAGTCACCAGTTGTGAACAGAATTGTCCGACCCATTCTGGGTATTGTAGTTTTAAACCAGCTACACACAGGATGTTCCATCTTCATGCGTTTGAAACATTTCTGTAACGTTTCATTTCATCTAACATCTCCCTCCTAATTTCTCTTCCCATAGTATACTTTTTGGAACTTTGTACCGAAGAACTTATTTGAGCAGTTTAGAAGAATTGCAAATTTCTACTTCCTTATTATCTTTCTTGTACAGGTAGGTCATGTTATCAACATGTATTGTTCTCTTGCAGGTCTTGCTTTAAAAGAGCATTCTAAAAAAACCTCTAACCTTTTCTCCCTCCCCCTCTCTCTCTCTCCCTCTCTCTCTCTCTTTCTCCCTCCCTCTCTCTCTTTCTCTCTCTCTCTCTCTCTCTCTCTCTCTCTCTCTCTCTCTCTCTCTCTCTCTTCTCCCCAGTTGATAATTGACACTCCCACCAGTCCCGTCACCAGTGGTTTACCCCTTTTCTTTGTCATCACCGTCACCGCCATCAAACAGGTGATCTTCTTTCTTTCATCCTTCTCTTTTCACTCTTTCTCTTTCACTCCATCTGACTCTCACCACACAGACTCCCTCTTCTCGCCGTCTCCTTGATTGTGACGGAGTCTGATCGTTGCATTAAGTTAAATCGCAGTAACATGTTTTTAACATGAGGGCAGAGAGGCTCCAGTTTAAATGTCAGTTTCTGACATCAGGTCATGCTGCTAATAATTAGATGTACCTGATTACAGAGCAGCAGCTGAAACACCTAATCAGTACACTAATCAGTACACTAATCAGTACTCTAATCAGTACTCTAATCAGTACACTAATGGAGGGCAGGAGCCTCCTACAGGATGTTTTTGTTATTGTTTTGTGAGTGTACATTTTTCAACAATTATTTTTCTGCCACTTCACGTTTAATTATCAGTGATTCAATAAATTGCTTAAAATAATCGTGATGATTATTTTGTGTGATGAACCGTCCGACCGTTATGTTAGGCTGCCTCACCTCATTTCTCTCACCTCCCACCCCTCATAAATGAACACGGCGCCCATCTCTTCACTACCCCACCCCCACGCCCCACCCTCCACCCTCATTCCCCTGTCTGCCTCTTCTCTGTAGGGCTATGAGGATTGGCTCCGGCACAAGGCCGACAACGCCATCAACCGTTGTCCCGTTCACGTCGTCCAGGACGGCAAAGTCGTGGGCAAGCAGAGCCGCAAGCTGCAGGTGGGTGGCCTCCACGCGCTCACGTGAGATCACCGCCGCACGTCTTCCCACGATAGCGAATTCAACTCCGCTGCGCCGGCAGTGCTCGGGTGCTTAGCATCATGTAGCAAAGGAGACCCGTCAAGAAGTGTCGGGCGAACTCTTTCTGAAGAGTAGTGACCTTTGGAGGGGACAATGGCTCTTTGCATACACATTTACAGTGTGGCCATTATATTCGTTCCGGGTGATTTGTGTCACTTGACTGTGCAGCTCAGGGTTGGAGGAGAAATTGGGGCAGTCATTTTTCCATCCCATAATGCAGTCCAACAGACAGTACTGTGTGCTGGTGTTTGGCATTATTTGGCAGCAGCAGGTTGGCATGGCGGCAGGCAGAATGGCAGCAGGGTCCCACATTACCCACGAGGCACCTGGAAACTCCTGATGTGACAGCAGAAATGCCACTGGGCCACATGTCTCCCACACGACTGATATAATAGACGTCACAAAGGTCTTTTGCTTGATTTTTTTCTGTTAAAATAAAGGAAACAAGAGTGTGTGTGTGTGTGCGTGTGTGTGCGTGTGTGTGCGTGTGTGTGCGTGTGTGTCCAGACTCCAGCTGTGTTGCGTGACGGAATGACACAGTTTGAAACCGCAATGGCGGAGTTGAAACGGAGCGTTTTAACGAGCTGTGGGCGCGCGTGACTCTGGCGGTGCCGGTCCCTGCTTCCCTAGGCAGTGGGGAACATGTTGTCGTGGTGTGACATCGCCCCCCTGGCGTGGCAGATGACATCACGGCATTGCTGCTAGAACGGGGGCTTTCTTCTCAGCAGTGACTGGAGTTCGGGGGGAGGGCTGGGTTTCTTCAGAACAAACAAACAGAAACAGAAGTCGTACTGTGGTAAGGATGAGCGAGTCCGGACATGTGCACAGAACAATTTTTTATAATAATAATTTTTTTAAGCCTGAAGAAAGACGAGCTCTGGCTGTAGAGACCCGCTGATAGAGAAGGTGGTGTAGCAGTAGACCTGCTAACCACATACAGGAGCAGAGCATTTTATCTGTCTCTCTGCCCTCAGACAACGCTGGTTTACCCCACCTGTCTCTCTGCCCTCAGACAGCGCTGGTTTACCCCACCTGTCTCTCTGCCCTCAGACAACGCTGGTTTACCCACCTGTCTCTCTGCCCTCAGACAGCGCTGGTTTACCCACCTGTCTCTCTGCCCTCAGACAGCGCTGGTTTACCCACCTGTCTCTCTGCCCTCAGACAGCGCTGGTTTACCCACCTGTCTCTCTGCTCTCAGACAGCGCTGGTTTACACATGTCTCAGGAAGAAGCTGTTTTTCTTTCCCTTCTGTCCAAACTGTAATCCTCTGCAAAAACAAAACAAAACAAAAAAAAAAGTAAATGGTGGTGTAATTTTGTGAGTGATGCTGACTTGTGTGTGTGTGTGTATATGTGTGTGTGTGTGTGTGTGTGTGTGTGTGTGTGTGTGTGTGTGTGTGTGTGTGTGTGTGTGTGTGTGTGTGTGTGTGTGTGTGTGTGTGTGTGTGTGTGTGTGCTCGGCCACGGTTAGGTGGGTGATGTTGTCCGGGTGACGGAGGACGAGACATTCCCCTGTGACCTCATCCTGCTCTCCACCAGCAGGGATGACGGCACGTGTTTCGTCACCACGGCCAGCCTGGACGGGGAGTCCAGTCATAAGGTGAGCCAGGTGCACCTGCAAGACTACATTTCCCACGATGCTTCAGGGCAAAAAAAAAGAATTTGAGACCTACTTTTATTCGTTTATCATTTCTGTGTAATGATTAATTGTGGGCAGCTGTGTTCTAGGAGCTCATCAGGTCCATAGGCAGATACATTTTTTTTTACATAGATAGTTTTGTTTTTTTCTAAATTAGATATTGGCTAATCTAAATGTAAATTCCATAATATTCTATATAGTTTCAGATCAAATCTTTGATATGTTTCTGCATGTCTGTGCATGTGTATTCGTGTGTGGGCGTGTGTGTGCATGTGCGTATGTGTGTGAATGCGTGTGTGTGTATGGGAGAGAAAGGTAGCTATTCCTGTTCTGACTGGAATCTCTCTTACACCCTCTCTACACAAAGACCTATTATGCAGTTCAGGACACCAAGGCCTTTAACACAGAAAGAGAGGTGGACACACTGCAGGCCAGTATAGAGTGTGAACAGCCCCAGCCGGACCTGTACAAGTGAGTCCCACACGCACGCACACACACACACCCAACCTACAAAGCCCATGACTCACTAGTAATGTGCACACAGCTAGCTAATGGTGCAAAAATGTGCTGACATCACCCAAGCAGCAAATACAAACAAGATAACCACGCGCACACAGACACACACACTAGCACATGTGCTGAAATGCAGCTACAATGCATAACATTACTAATGCTCCTCCTGTCTCTCCCCCTGTCATCTGTCTTTCTGTCTGTCTGTCCGCCTCTGTAGATTTGTGGGACGCATCAGTATCTATCTGGACAGAGATGAGCCAATTGCAAGGTAAATCACCCCCCCCCCCCCCCCCCTCTGCTCCACCCAGCCTCCGTCACTCTGCGGCCGAGCTCCTCCCCTCTGTCATGGGTGTAACGATGCTCCTCCCCTCTGTCATGGGTGTAACGATGTGCTGATGTCAATCTGATTCAGGCCTCTTGGTTCAGAGAACTTGCTGCTGCGCGGAGCCACGCTGAAGAACACAGAGTATATATACGGTAACACACACACACACACAAAGTACATTTCCCACAATTCCACTGTAGCGTAAAAGTTGCAAATGACCCCCGGACTGTACCAGGCGATATTTATTCACAGTGATTGTTGCTGTTTCAGTGATGTGTAATTAGAAATAAGTTTATTAGTACTGTTAGGAGTTTGTGATGAGAGACGGAGAATATGTGTGAGAAAACAAGAGGATACCATTAACAGATGAGAGAGAGAGGGAGAGAGAGAGAGAGAGAGAGAGAGAGAGAGAGAGAGAGAGAGAGAGAGAGAGAGAGAGAGAGAGAGAGAGAGAGAGAGAGAGAGAGAGAGAGAGAGAGAGAGAGAGTTTAACTGACTTGGGGGGCAGGCCAAGAGAACAAAGTACATCTGAGAAAGGCAGAGTGAGAATGAGAGGGATCAAAAGAGTAAGAGAAAGAGATAGAAAGAGGAACAGAGAGAGAGAGAAGGAAAGGGAAAGAGGGAGACTGAGATAGATGGATGGAGAGAGAAAGAGAAGGGAAGGAAGATTGAAAGAGAGAAAGGAAGGAAGATGGAGGAGAGAGAGAGAGAGAAAGGAAGGAAGATGGAGGAGAGCTGTCATCTGTATTGAAGTTTTGGCTTAAATCGTTCCTCCATTTCCAGTGTAATTGAGTCATTGAATGGACTGCGGAATCAGAATCTCACACACACACACACACACACACACACACACACACACACACACACACACACACACACACACACACATTTAGTGAGGGAGAGAGAGAAACCCTCGTCAGGTCACACACATAACTATTCCCACTTCTGTCCTGTTAGAAACCCTTTGTTTCATATAAAATGGTCTTTAACTGCTAACGGCCATGGTCTTGGGCGAAGATGGCAGAGTTTACGCACCCCTACCATCGTCCAGAAAGGACCGCGGGAAGGATGAATGTGTCCTGACAGTACAGGCCAGCTGTGTCTTCTCAGGCCGCTGGTTAACGACTGACCACTGTTCCCCCCATCCAGCTGTTGCCATCTACACCGGCATGGAGACCAAAATGGCCCTGAACTACCAGTCCAAGTCGCAGAAGCGCTCGGCGGTGGAAAAGTGAGCCCTCATTTTTTACATTTTCAAACCTTAAATCCACATTCATCAACCATTTCTGCGTAATTCGCTCCAGGCAGCGGATCCTAATGGCCCGTCGGACACTGTTCGATTGGCGTGGTAGACTGCTTAACGATTTGTCGTTACTTGTGCGAGACATACAGTATCCAGTTGCACTCAACCGTTTGTAGCAGACAGTTAAAAGCCAGTTGTTGGGACCATAATGCAATGGTCTGGACCCACGTACTCCAATAGCTCCACCACCACGGCTTCCTGCTGTGATGGAATAGATGTTGAGGTCGTCGGAGGTCATTTGCACATTTCTGGTGCACAGTTTGAGCTCCGATGAGCTGGCCGGCCCATTCTCTGTCAGTGCTGTTATCAGCTCCTTCCCCATTGGTCCTGGCCTTAGAAGGACACACGGGAATTTGCACTGATCCCAGATCAGACGCTCAGCTCATTTTTTCTACTCTGTTCACAGGTCTATGAACGCTTACCTGATCGTTTACCTCTGCATCCTGATCAGCAAAGCTCTGATCAGTACCGTCCTCAAGTATGTGTGGCAGGCCAACCCCAACAGAGATGAGCCCTGGTACAACCAAAAGACTGAGACAGAGAGGCAGCGGCACATAGTGCGTTCACTACTCCAGGAACTACATTCCCCATAATGCATTGTATTTCCAAAGCTTTATAGACCCAAACCTTGAATCCCCAGTAGGTTTTAAAGCTAGATTTTGGAATAGCTGTCATCTATACTAATGGGTTCAGTGATGACTAATGGGTCGTGGAGTTTATGTTCAACTTTTCCCGTTCTCCTCAGTTGACACGGGCGTTCACCGACTTCCTGGCCTTCATGGTGCTCTTCAATTACATCATTCCCGTGTCCATGTACGTCACTGTGGAGATGCAGAAGTTCCTGGGCTCCTACTTCATCTCGTGGGATGACGAGATGTTCGACGAAGAACTGGGAGAGGGAGCCCTCGTCAACACATCAGATCTCAACGAGGAGCTTGGGCAGGCAAGTAGAGGAGTTCCCCATCTCCTGAAGACCAAGCGGGGGAGGGTTATGGTCTGGGAGGGTGGGGTTATGGCCTGGGAGGGAGGGGTTATGGCCTGGGAGGGAGGGGTGGTGTGGTATTTGCTATACGATTGCTACCAGGAAACCAGATCAATAAGAACACAGTCTTTGTATTTTCGTAATATCTCCGCATTAGAGCCGTTCCATGTCAGAAGCATCCAGATTCTCAGAGCCAGAGGTTTGCTTCTGTTAGCGTTGGTCGGTGTTACTTGGACCCTTCTGGTAACTTTGACACCCCCCCCCCCCCCAGGTGGAGTACGTCTTCACCGACAAGACGGGCACGCTGACGGAAAACAACATGGAGTTCATCGAGTGCTGCGTAGACGGCCACGTCTACGTGCCTCATGCCATCTGCAACGGGCAGATCATGCCAGGGGCCGCCAGCATGGACATGATCGACTCCTCGCCTGGCGTGGAGGGCAAGGTGAGCTCCCGGCTGGGACAGCACCGTTCTCAGGCCCAATCCCAGTTAGGACCAGTTAGGCCTGATGGCACAAAGGCAAATAACAGTTAGCTAAGTCAACCCGGACTGCACTCCAGTGGCTCCACTGGTCAGTGGCACATCCGTTCAGAACTCAGTATAGAGCCTTGGACTGGGTGAAATCAGTATTCAGTACATTCATAGGATTGCAATTATTTAGGCCTATATGTGCTTAATGTCACTTATATTTGCGTAATTTCATTCTTGAATGCTTTTGTTGCTCGTTCGAGATGAAACGCATGTTGATCCAGACCAGTTTGGCTGTGAAGAGTAAGCTAGATGAGAGATACTGAGATGTTGATGACACCCTTGAGCCCAGAGCTAAATCAAGAGCTGGCCTGCTCACCCAAGCTCCGCCCCCGACACCCACCCCCCTCTTCGCTTTCAGCGTGCACAACAGCCAATCGGTGAGCGGAAGCTGCCACCCGTGCCATCAGCGTGGCGTGTCCCAGGTACAAGATCTGGGCGCCACTGGAGAAAACACCCCCAATGTTTGTCCAAAAGTCCTTAAGAGTTTAAAAGTTGAAAGTCCCCGGGGGGCTGCGTCAGCCGTCCGTGAATCACAGCCCAGTCTCGCGTCCCTCCTCACTGCCCGGCGGTATAAGAGACACTGATTCATGATGGGGGTGGGTGGGGGTGGGTGGGGGTCGCGTTCCGCCTCCTCTCTGCAGGCAGGCGGAGGAACAAAGCGGTGAGTGCGGTGAGCGACTCAAGAAATTGATCAAATAAATCGACTAATTTAAACTCCAGTAATCCAGTCTGTCCCGCTTTCTGGAATAGAAATTAATCATGTCTCTCTCTCTCTCTCTCTCTCTCTCTCTCTATCTCTCCCTCCCTCTCCCCCTCCCTCCCTCTCTGCCTATCTCCCCTATCACTCTATCTCTCCCACCTCTCTGAATTAACTGAAGTGGCATATGAGAGATAACATCTCTGACGAAGAATACAGCTCTTTGAAGTACTCCCTAATTAGAGACATATTCGTCCCTGGTCCCTCTCATATTCGTTGTTTATAAATGGGATATCTCAAAAAAGGCTCCTTCAGACCTCAGTCTGCACCTAGCTGGTGATTTTTATTTGGAAGACTCTCAAACTGACTGGCTGGTGCATTATCTTCTAATAGAGTTTACGGTTAATGGATCCACCTTCCTGTGAAAGGGTGTGTGTGTGTGTGTGTGTGTGTGTGTGTGTGTGTGTGTGTGTGTGTGTGTGTGTGTGTGTGTGTGTGTGTGTGTGTGTGTGTGTGTGTGTGTGTGTGTGTGAGTGAGTGTTTGTGTGTGCACACACCCTGTCCACTGGTTTAATACCAGAGAATGCCATATGTCATATTTGTCATCTCTTTCCAGACATCTGATTCTGACTAATTGAATATGCGTTTGGCCAACGGCGGCCGCTCTGAATCAGGAGACATGTTATCGAGTGTCCTGTTTGTGTCCCGAGCGTAGCGGCGTCCCGAGAGTTCAGTCACAGCCCTCCTGCCCTTGGTTCTGTGCTGGTCCGGTCTCTCCTGGGACCGAGGCACACTGCTCAGCTGGCCAGTATCACTTGTTACCCATCAGCCTTAGAACGCACATGAACCCGCAGTAACGTTCAGTGACTGTGTTAAATGTTAACAGTTAACTGTGCACCACCTGGACTATGATATTAATAAATGTACTTAACTCTTAACAGTAAAACAGTCAATCGTCCTACACATCTGTCTGGACCGCAGCTACAAGCGAATGGTTTCAATTTATTGTGTGAGTCTTTAAAAAGTGTGTGTGTGTGTGTGTGTGTGTGTGTGTGTGTGTGTGTGTGTGTGTGTGGCAGGAGCGTGAGGAGCTCTTCTTCCGGGCGGTGTGTTTGTGTCACACGGTGCAGGTGAAGGAGGAGGAGACGGTGGATGGTATTAAGAGGGGCCTCCACCAGGGCAAGACCTCCTCCGTCTACATCTCCTCTTCACCCGACGAGGTCGCGCTGGTGGAGGGCATGAAGAGGTCTCACACACACACACACACACACACACACACACACACACACACACTCTAAATAGATGACTAACAACAGCCGTGTGTCTGAGTGTGTAGCTGAGATTCTCTTCTAAGCAATAACTGCTCTTCTAAATGCACACTGGGGACCCACAGCACTATTTGTAATGCCTTAAAGCAGCTCTGAAGTCTCTCCAGCTGAAGTGTTTCCCCACACCTGATCTCAGAGCAGTGTTTCCCCACACCTGATCTCAGGGCAGTGTTTCCCCACACCTGATCTCAGGGCAGTGTTTCCCCACACCTGATCTCAGAGCAGTGTTTCCCCACACCTGATCTCAGAGCAGTGTTTCCCCACACCTGATCTCAGGGCAGTGTTTCCCCACAGCTGATCTCAGAGCAGTGTTTCCTCACACCTGATCTCAGAGCAGTGTTTCCCCACACCTAATCACAGGCCAGTGTTTCCTCACACCTGATCTCAGAGCAGTGTTTCCCCACACCTGATCACAGGGCAGTGTTTCCCCACAGCTGATCTCAGAGCAGTGTTTCCTCACACCTGATCTCAGAGCAGTGTTTCCCCACACCTGATCACAGAGCAGTGTTTCCCCACAGCTGATCTCAGACACTCAACACAGTTTCTGAACTGCTAAACTGCACTAATACACTGAATAACCAATGATTACACTGTATTAGACTGAACATGGTGTAACTATTCGAATGTCTGTACGGTGCCAGGGCTGAGAGTTTTAATATTGAGCAAAGACTAAATAAATAAAGAAACAAAAAGATAGAAATTTCACAAAACTCTTCAAAAAGTGTTCAGGCCTGTCTGAGACCAACACCTGCATATCCCTTCTAAGAAAACAAGACCGAGTTCTCACAAATTCTGTTGGGCTGTAATTAACAATTAATTATTTATCGACCATTCTATGATTTACTGCTTGCTTATTACCGAATGTTAATTCATGATAAATAGTGTTTAGGCCCCATTCATGATAAATAGTGTTAAGGCCCCATCCATCAACCTGATGTCTGATGTCCTCACGCTCATCCAGGCTTGGCTTCACGTACCTGCGTCTGAAGGACAACCACATGGAGATCCTGAACAGGGAGGATGAGATCGAGAGGTGAGGACCACACGCGGCCACACCGGCACGCAGCTACGTCGTTCTGGACGGGCCTCTGGCATCTCTGGGTTCCGGCGGGCTGGATCTCCATGGCGCTGAGAGAAGAAGTGTCAAAGGGGGATTTATGGGAATGGGATGTGTGTGTGAAACGTGATGTTTATAGGGGTGTCGGGCTTAGCACGGTGTGGGGGGGGGGGGTGAGTCCTGGAATGGTTTAATGTGGGCTGACTGGGAGGTGTGAAGGTGTGTTGTGTGTGTGTGTGTGTGTGTGTGTGTGTGTCTGGTAGTTGGGCGTAAATATACAAGCAACTGTGGAAGTGTGTGTGTGTGTGTGTGTGTGTGTGTGTGTGTGTGTGTGTGTGTGTGTGTGTGTGTGTGTGTGTGTGTGTGTGTGTGCTTTGCTTCCTGCCCTGCAGGAAAGTGCAAGTCTGACTTCACTGTAATTATCTCAGCAATATAATGCCCTGCAGAGGAGTACATGCAGGGGCGTGTGTGTGTATGTGTGTGTGTGTGTGTGTGTGTGTGTGTGTGTGTGTGTGTGTGTGTGTGTGTGTGTGTGTGTGACGAATCCAACATACCTCACTTTTATATTTCCTTAGCTGCACCCTGTGTGTGTGTGTGTGTGTGTGTGTGTGTGTGTGTGACGAATCCAACATACCTCACTTTTATATTTCCTTAGCTGCACCCTGTGTGTGTGTGTGTGTGTGTGTGTGTGTGTGTGTGTGTGTGTGTGTGTGTGTGTGTGTGTGTGTGTGTGTTCTGTTGCCTCTCTACTCTGTGTGTGGGAGTCACCTTGCGTGCTTCTCATGTTCTTTGGCTCTGGTATGTATAATCGTATTGGCACAGACCGGCTTGTGTGCCCGGCCGCTCTGCACGTCTCTACTGAGGTGGATCGTTTGCAGTTGTTTGGACTGTTTGGTGTTTTGTATGTGGGCTAAACTCTACAGAACATGTTGAAATTGCTGAATGCTTGAGACATGATAGAAAGCTACAAGAAGAGGCTCTTACCTCCGTATGTGGAGATTTAACCGAACCGGTGACTCCCTACGTCATTAAACCCACCTGAACGGTTCCGCGGGTCCAAGCACGGTTAACTAAGCTGAATCGTGTTGGGGTTTAAATGTGGTTGTCGTGGTTACTCTGCGTACCCAGAAGTGCTTGGCCCCATTGTGGAGAAGAGGCTCAATTCTCTCTAACCTAACACTGCGTCTCCTCACACTGCGTCTCCTCACACTGCGTCTCTTCACACTGCGTCTCCTCACACTGCATCTCCTCACACTGCGTCTCCTCACACTGTGTCTCCTCACACTGCGTCTCCTCACACTGCGTCTCCTCACACTGTGTCTGTGTGCATCTGGATTCACAGGTTCGAGCTTCTGGAGGTGTTAAACTTCGACTCTGTAAGGAGGAGGATGAGTGTCATAGTCAGGTCCAGCTCAGGTACACACACACACACACACACACACACACACACCATGATCTTAACCACACTCGACCCGGGGCAAACTGGTACTGCTGGTGAACTGGATGTTACTGTGTGTGTTCCTTCAGATCTGGCACTGTGGAGTGTAAATGCAAACGCAACCTCCATCACTCTGACTTAAAAAAACAAAAACAAAACAGTAGTTGATTTAATTAAACCCGTTTGTTTATTCCAGAATGATGCGTTAATATAAGCAGTGATCAAAGTGATGCGTTATTAAGAAGAACTTAGCGTCAGGGTAGCTGAGGTCTAGATAATGAAACAGATAATGATGCTCTAATGCTCACGCTGGCCTGGCTCCCGCTCTTTGATTGTGGCTGATTGCTCACGTCTGTGTTTGTTTGTTTGTTTGTTTGTGCTGTCCTCAGGGGAGCTGTACCTGTTCTGTAAAGGCGCTGACTCCTCCATTTTCCCGCGGGTCATCTCGGGGAAGGTGGCCCGGGTGCAGGAGCGCGTGGAACATGATGCTGTGGTGAGCAGAACGCGTCTCCGTCACCGTCCTACACCCCCGCAGTTATTTATGGGCCGTCTGCGGAACCGCTGTGGCCTGGGGGATCTCCATCTTTCTTCTGCTTTAGTTTACTTCTTCTTTTGTTGTTGTGTAGTGTGTGATTTTTTTTTTTCTGGAATTTTGTGATGTACCCTGACATAACAAAGAGAAAGCGTGGACCTGGGAGATGTGGGGGAGGTGGGAAAGACCAGGGACCCATGACAGGGTCCTTCACACCTGGGACCTTCACACCTGGGCCCTTCACACCTGGGTCCCATTACAGGGTCCTTCACACCTGGGTCCTTCACACCTGGGACCTTCACACCTGGGTCCCATTACAGGGTCCCTCACACCTGGGCCTTTCACACCTGGGTCCCTCACACCTGGGACCTTCACACCTGGGTCCCATGACAGGGTCCTTCACACCTGGGACCTTCACACCTGGGACCTTCACACCTGGGTCCCATTACAGGGTCCCTCACACCTGGGCCCTTCACACCTGGGTCCCTCACACCTGGGTCCTTCACACCTGGGTCCCATTACAGGGTCCCTCACACCTGGGTCCTTCACACCTGGGTCCCATTACAGGGTCCTTCACACCTTGGACCTTCACACCTGGGCCCTTCACACCTGGGTCCCATTACAGTCCTAGTAGTGTAATATAGGATTTTATAGGGTTGTTATTATTATTTTTTGGTGGGGGGTTATACTGAGCTTAGATCAATCTTTATGTTGCTCTTGATATTTATCTCAGTATATGATACATTTGAAAAAATGATATAGTTTAAAAGAATTGGTGAACTGCACCATGGTTTTTAGCTGTATAGCACCCCCACCCTTAACTTCAGCTCATCTTTTAGACCTGTGGTCTAAAAATAAACAGTCAGAAAATCTGACCTTCAATTCTGAGACTTTTCTAAACCACATATGCGTCTGTGAGGTGTGCTCGAGCTGCTCGGTCCTGACCCGGTGCTGACTGATGCGGGCCAGGCCCGTCGCCAGGGCCCTGCGGCCCAGGATGACTGAAATGCTGGAACAAGTTCACTAGGCGCTTGTGACGCATGCGGTTGCCATAGCGCATGCGGTTGCCATAGCGCATGTTGTTTTTGTTTAGTTTTTTTTTTTCGGGTTGGAGTCCGGGCAGCGCGGCGGAGACTGGTCAAGGTGAGGGAGCTGATAGTAGCCAGTCAGCTCGGGGGACGTGTCAGAGGGGACGTCCTTGTATTGGTCCCACACATGTCTGCCTGTTTAAAGAGCTCCGTTTGAAGGCTGAAGTGAATACGCAGAGGACCATCACCATCAGCGTTATTACAGAACACTGTAATATCTGTACTGTTAAATATAATGGCAGGAATATTTTATGTGACTATTGTATTATTTCATTGCCACCTATCGAGTGGCGGTATTACAGGTAATGCCTGTACTGGTGTATTTTAGATGGTTGTTGGCAGTATTGGTGCGACTCTCTCAGTCCCGCCTCTTCCCCTTTAGGAAGGGTTACGGACGCTTTGCGTGGCCTATAAGAAGCTGAGTCGGGAGGACTACGAGGAAGTCTGTCATCGCCTCAGCAACGCTAAGCTGGCTTTGCAGGACCGGGATAAGAAACTAGCCGAGGCTTATGACCTCATCGAGCGGGATTTCATCCTGCTTGGAGCAACAGCCGTGGAAGACAGGTGAGTCGTGACCCTCGCACGCCCAATCAGACTCGGTTGAAGCGAGTCAGACCTGGTCAATCAGATTTGATTAGGTCAATGCTAATCAACTAATCCTATCTCGCACGGAGTCAAACTCCACGACCGAACCTCTCGGAGAAAACATGGCCTGGAATATACAGCATTATTTACAACCAACAGAACTCCTCCAGCCACAACCGAATATACTTCGCATCTTACTTCAAACTTCACAGGATATCAACCATGATGTTGATATCTCTCGTTAGAGTTAGTTGGCAGGTAGCCAGGAGTCGACACCTTTCGGCCCCCTCGCCCATCCCCCGTGTCCCCGCCCCCCCTCTCCCATCCCCCGTGTCCCCGCCCCCCCAGTTCTCTGATAGCCTTGTACATTCAAGCTCTGTAGTGACTGGTGCAAGAGCTCCGTGTCCATGTTAATTGCACATCCAGTCAATACAGCCTGTCGTCCTGGCGATTAACGAGGGGCGGCTCTTAAGTCATTACTGCTCCCTTCCGGTCGATTGGCAGTCTGGACAGGCAGTACCCTGATGAAGGGCGGATGTATTTAGTGCCTTTATTAGTCAGACACGCCACACGACATGTACGAAGTTATCAATCAGCAGAGATGCTCGGGGCTGTCGAGATGTGATCGGTGCTCAGGAGAGACCGTCTGAGAGCCGCGGTGGGAAGCGGTCATGAAGGATCCACTTCCACCACCCGGACGAGTCCAGAGGCCAGAATGGAAGGTCCACTGGTGAGTCATTGGTCCACAGGCTAGATATGGAGCCTTTGAAAATTCTCGATGAACGTGACGGTGGTGAAATTAGAGCTACAAGTGTCCTTTGCCCTTAAACTGGGAAGTGAAATTGAATGTTTGGTTTAGAAAAGAAATGCAGCGTTCAGAGCGGTCACCTCTGGCAGGTGAGCTGGACTCTGTGAAGGAAGGGGCCCTGGGGCCCGGCGAAGACGTCTGGGCATGGGGCCGGGCCTCAGACTCCCGCTCCATACTAGGCTGGATGGAGACTCCCCCCACCGCCTCAACCCTGGGAGGTTTCAAATTTTGTCTCTTTCTCCTTGTTTGTTTTTGTGGGTTTTTTTTTTTACACCTTTACAATGTTTTCGGGTTTGTGAACTACTGTCCTCTGTCCTCTGCCTGAGCAGTGAAACTGATAGAACATTCCGGAAAATACCTGCTTATGCTCTAATGTGCTGTATCGACTTTGACATTACTGAAGTTGTAAATCGAACAGCGAGGTTTTCCTATAGTATAGTATACTATACCAGAGGTATAGTGTCTGGTACTCTGTGCAGATCCCAGTTAATCATCTCCTTTATGTTATTAATTCTTAATAAATAATGCCCCGCCCCTGCCCCGCCCCCCAGACTACAGGACAAGGCGGCCGACACCATCGAGTCCCTGCACAAGGCCGGCATGAAGGTGTGGGTGCTGACGGGGGACAAGATGGAGACAGCTGCGGCCACGTGCTACGCCAGCAGGCTGTTCCGCCGCTCCACCCAGATCCTGGAGCTCACCACCAAGCGCACGGAGGAGCAGAGCCTTCACGACGTGCTGTTCGAGCTGAGCAGGACCGTCCTGCGGCAACAGGGCAGCATGAGCCGCGACGCCTTCTCGGGGTGGGCAGACACACACACACACACACACACACACACACACACACACACCTGCACACGTGTATGTGTGTGTTGAAGCTGTAGGTGTGTGGGCCTGCCTGTGTCCGCAGTCTCTCCGGCGAGTTCCAGGACTACGGGCTGATCATCGACGGGGCGACGCTGTCCGCGGTGCTGAAGCCGCCCCAGGAGGACAGCAGTGGCGGCAGCTACAAGGACATCTTCCTGGAGATCTGTAGGAACTGCAGCTCCGTGCTCTGCTGCCGCATGGCGCCCCTGCAGAAGGCACAGGTAAACCCCACCCCTCCACCCCGCGGCCAATCGCACGTTAGGAGGGGCGCCACGTCACTTCCTGCTGACTCGAGCGTGTCGTTTGGTTTTGCTTCGTCGCGTCCTGCGTGATGCTGGCTCGCTGACGGGGCGGTCACTTCATGACCTACAGAGCTGTGATTTAAGGGCTGGCCCTCTACGTTTGGATTCCGAGCAATCAGCCAATCATATCAAGGCAAAGTTTAGTTCCGCCTCAGACTGGAACTGTTTCAGAAGTGTCTGTGACCCTAAAACCACAGGAAACAGGGTGTTGTCCTGCCTCTCCAGCAGTACCATATCACTGTAGAGTGACCCGACACACACCAGTCACTCCACCTTTCTCTCTCTCTCTCTCTCTCTCTCTCTCTCTCTCTCTCTCTCTCTCTCTCTCTCTCTCTCTCTCTCTCTCTCTCTCTCCTTCATCATTGAACAACAGGCCAGATGTCACTACAACAGTAAAATTCCAATGTTAAAATGAGCTATTAGGGAATAACACAGTATTCATCCGAGTGAGGATATGGCTATTCAACATTATCACGCATCTTAAAGATGCACTTACATTTTCTATCGGTGGTCAGAGAGGAATATTAAATCGTTCCTTGTCCTAAAAAGATTACAGGGTTCGTGTTGGCCTTAGGTTTGCAGTCATGCTGGCCTGCACCACTCTGACCTTCAGTCAGACGTGCTGAAATCACAGGCACTAAAATGAAAGCAGGTCATTGATTGGTTGCTCACCTCCGTAGTACCAGCCTTTCTTGGTTAACTGTCCTTTTAATGCCTTCTGGGCCTGGAATTGAAATGAGGTTTGGTTCTGTCAGATCGTTAAACTGATCAAGGCCTCGAAGGAGCATCCCATCACGCTGGCCATCGGGGACGGGGCCAACGATGTCAGCATGATTCTGGAGGCTCACGTGGGCATAGGTGAGTATCCGTCACACGCACCCGCCATCAGCTGAGCCCCACGACACCCTAAATCAGTGATCGCCCCACGACAAATGCCCTGAAACACTGGGTCGTGATGATCCTGGTGGCCACGCCGATCTCGAGTCAAACCCGCAGCTCTCCGTAAGCACCCGTCTGTGAAACGACCTCCTGGTTACGACTGTCAAGAAGCAAATTACATTTTCAAAATTGAATAAACGTTCAAAATTCATTTGAAGCACTTTCCTTAGCAACCACTTGCCTGATCAGTCCGTGTCTTCACAATAAGTTGTCATGTCGTCATACTCTGTCATGAACGTAACACAGTGGGATTCCCAAACCTCCACTAGCCCCTCCGTCACACCACACTTCATCTTCGTCACGTCCGCTCCCTCTGCCCTCGCTCAGTCAGAACGGCCTCTAAACGACTAACCTCAACGTTCTGCCCCAAGGCATCATGGGTAAGGAGGGGCGTCAAGCAGCCCGTAACAGCGACTATGCGATCCCAAAGTTCAAACACCTGAAGAAGATGCTCCTTGTGCACGGACACTACTACTACATCAGGATCTCCGAACTGGTGCAGTACTTCTTCTACAAGGTACGCCTCTCCCTCAAACATCTGCTGTGCACATCTGCCGTGTACATCGGCCATGCACCTCGTGCACTGTCCTCTTAGAGACTTTTCTGCCGTTGTCTTGTTTCCTGGGTGTGTATGATGATTAGATCTTTCTAATCTTTCTAATTACTCTTTCACACGTAGATGTTATTTATTTACCTTTATTTAACCAGGAAGTCCCTTGAGATTAAAATCTCTTTTTCAAGGCAGGCATTATGTACGTAGTAAAGCTGAACAGTTATTTCAAAAGGCAAGCGCCTTCTCCCAAGACGTAAATATATTTTTGTATATTTTCTACTTAAAAACGTACATAGTGATGGGCATTCTTCCCAAAAACTATTGTGGTACCATCGTGCAGTGCTGGTTGTGTTATTTATAGTCTCTGAGTTCTCACTTTATACCGCAAGGTGCTTTTGTTCACTTGGGACTGCAGCTAGTGGAGATCTGTGAATTTTACTTCTCTCTCTCTTTTCTTTTGCTCGTCTCTCTCTCCGCAGAACGTGTGTTTCATCTTCCCTCAGTTCCTTTATCAGTTCTTCTGCGGCTTCTCACAGCAGGTACGTGTGTCCTGCCCAGTGGTCCTGCCCATTGTGTAATTCTTCCTGTACGCCCTCAGAGTCACTCGTGTTTTTGTCCCTCGGCAGCCACTGTACGACACGGCGTATCTCACCTTGTACAATATCAGCTTCACATCCCTCCCCATCCTGCTGTACAGTCTGATGGAGCAGCACGTTAACACAGACACCCTGAAACGAGACCCGTCACTCTACAGGTCAGTCCCCGTATGGACACCCTGTCCCCAGATTGGATTGCACTACGTTCCCTCATCCCCATCTGTGCCCTTCTCTCTCTCTCTCTCTCTCTCTCACACACACACACACACACAAACACACACACACACACACAGACCTGTTTGTTTTCAGTGGATTTTGTACTTTTTATTTTTCTTTTTTAAGGATCAAGGAAAAGAACGTGTAAAGTGATCGTGTATCCCAGGGCGATCAAGGTAGCACTGTAGAAAGTTCACTCGCGATTTCTGCTAATTGTCCACCCAGTTTAGCGGTTGGGCCGGTCCTTTAAAGCATGCGTGCCTCACAGGAAATGACAATAATCCGGATCAGCAGGTGTCGTCATAGTTACTGACCTGCTCGTGTGGCTCAGGGCACAAAGGGAGGTGATCCACCTCTGTGTGTGGAGGCCTCTGGGTATTTTTAGGGCTTGCGCGTTTCTATATTTGGCCTTCTCTCCAGGAGCTATATATAAACCCCACGCTTGCCTGCCTGCTATTTATACCTGCTGTATCCTCGTATGGAGACAGAGCCCTTGGTGGATGCGCACACTCGCTCGCACGCATGTAGTGAGCGAGCCGTTAAGCCCAGAAGAAACAGTGAAAAGTGTGTCCAGTGACAGTTTTACACTCATAACAGTTAATTAGGTTTTATTGAGCCTCGCCAGAGCTCTCACGTCATATTAATACGTTTTTATGCTTTTAATCTTGCTTCAAACAATCTGAACTTCTCGCCAAATCAGTAACAAAAGAAATTGTTGACAGGATTGTGAAAATGGCTCTTTCCAAATGTTTGTCATAAAAGTATGTCCTGGTGGGTTGTGTGTTGACTGTTCATTGTAAAGTGTGTCCTGGTGGTTTGTGTGTTGACTATTCATTGTAAAGTATGTCCTGGCGGGTTGTGTGTTGACTGTTCATTGTAAAGTATGTCCTGGAGGGTTGTGTGTTGACTGTTCATTGTAAAGTATGTCCTGGTGGGTTGTGCGTTGACTGTTCATTGTAAAGTATGTCCTGGAGGGTTGTGCGTTGACTGTTCATTGTAAAGTGTGTCCTGGGGGGTTGTGTGTTGACTGTTCATTGTAAAGTATGTCCTGGAGGGTTGTGTGTTGACTGTTCGTTGTAAAGTGTGTCCTGGTGGGTTGTGTGTTGACTGTTTGTTGTAAAGTATGTCCTGGAGGGTTGTGTGTTGACTGTTCGTTGTAAAGTATGTCCTGGAGGGTTGTGTGTTGACTGTTCGTTGTAAAGTATGTCCTGGTGGGTTGTGTGTTGACTGTTCGTTGTAAAGTATGTCCTGGTGGGTTGTGCGTTGACTGTTCGTTGTAAAGTATGTCCTGGTGGGTTGTGTGTTGACTGTTCATTGTAAAGTATGTCCTGGAGGGTTGTGTGTTGACTGTTCGTTGTAAAGTATGTCCTGGTGGGTTGTGTGTTGACTGTTCGTTGTAAAGTATGTCCTGGTGGGTTGTGTGTTGACTGTTCATTGTAACGTATGTCCTGGTGGCTTGTGTGTTGATTATTCGTTACCCTGTCTGAGGTCTGCAGGGCGACCGGCAGGCGGCGGATACGGTGCTCCTGTTTGGTCTTGGAAGGCAACAAACAAAACAAAAACAAACTGACAATTTAGTCATCATTAGCAAACGTGGCATGAGGCAGTTCCAGAGCTCACCCCCCTTCACTGTGTGTAGTGTCAACCAGCATGCTGCAGTCTGATTGTGGCAGTATTAACAGATGATCATGTTTAAAAACAGACGTAAAGGGCTCCTTCACGCTGCAATGTTAACGTGGGTTATGGTAGCAGATTGACCGCAGGCAACGTGACCGGTCGCCGTGGCTCCCTTTCGCTCTGATCCTCCCTTAACCCGTCTTTAATAGATTAGCTATTTACGCGTTTACTTTCCGCCCCTTCGGCTTGTCATGTCAGGGTAACGAAAGACTCCGGGTGCCTCCCAAATCCTCCTTTCCTTCAGGAAGACTTTGTTAAGCCCCTTGGCCTTCATGTAATGATCAGTGTGCCGTTTTCCTCGTTCCTGGATGTAATAGCAAACGGTCTCTCTCTCACTGGGGCTGCGGGATAAGCTGCAGGATAACGCGGGACCTCTGCCTGGCTCCCAGTGTCCCGCTGACACTCTCCTCCCCACTTAAGCGCTCGATTATTCCAGCGCCATCGATCCAGTAATCCATCCAGTGTGGTTCTCTCAGGAGCGTGGCCCCCAGGGCCTTGGGCCCCCAGCTGCACGCTGGGGAGACCGCAGAGATGGAGCGTTCCAGAGATGGAGACCGCAGAGATGGCATTTAGGGGGTGGTTATCGGGAAAGCGTGTAATGGTGCATAAGATGCAACTGTGTATCAGCATCCCTTCAATATCGTCAGATTCAGATGGATCATAAAAGACACTGAGAAATCATTTATGTTTACTGTAGTTACAGTTATGCTCTTAAAGCAAGTGTGAACGCAAGGCCAAGCACTTTGTAAGCTGCATCTGCTAAATGCCCATAATGAAAATGTAAATATTCAAAGTTCGTTATTTGTCAAAAGATCTAAAATAAATAAATAAAAAATGACCCTAACCTTAGATGGCTAGAGTGTCCGGGCTGTGCTGCACACTCTGGACGGGCCCTTCCCTTCGTGGCCCTGTTGACCCGAGACCCCAGCAGGCTGGAGCAGGCAGCCCCGCCTCCCTGAGTTAGACACCATCCATCCTTCAGTTTGGACAAGATGGCCGACCCCTGCCCACACGAACAAAGGTTCATTTGTGCTGAGGCTTCAGACCTGTTCTTCTCGTCTCTAGGGACATTGCGAAGAACTCTCTCCTCCAGTGGCCTGTGTTCGTCTACTGGACCTTCCTAGGGCTCTTTGATGCCATGGTCTTCTTCTTCGGAGCCTTCTTCCTGTTTGACAACACCACCTTCACCAGCAACGGGCAGGTAATGGCCGTATCGCCATGACAACCCATTTTTGCTTCATATATATATATATATATATATATATATATATATATATATATATATATATATATATATATATATATATATATATTTTTTTTTCTTTTTTCTTTCTTATTTTTGTTCTGTTTTTGATGTTATATAAGCCACAGTCGTCTTTAGGTCCTTTACCTGATTGAGTAATCAAATCGCATGCTTAGTGAATGGTTGTGAGGTGTACTGGAAGTGTGTGTGTGTGTGTGTGTGTGTGTGTGTGTGTGTGTGTGTGTGTTGTTTTGTGTGTGTGTGTGAGAGAGTGTGTGTGTGAGTGTGTGTGTGTTTGTTTTGTGTGTTTGTGTTAGTGTGTGTGTGTGTGTGTGTGAGAGAGAGTGTGTGTGTGAGTGTGTATGTATGTGTTTGTGTGTGTGTGTGTGTGTGTGTGTGTGTGTGTGTTATCTGAAGTGCTGCTTGTCATGGTGCTCGTGCTGGTTACTGTTTGTATGTAATCTGAGGTGGTGAGCTAGCGTGCAGACATCTCGTCTGTCCTCCTCCACACACGTTTATAGCCATTATAGGTGCTTCTCCATTCACATGTGCGACGCAGGGTATGCTGGGTAATCAGTCAGACATCTTTCTCTGTATCATTAAGTTCAGCACATTGATCTTTTTGGATTACGTTTTTTGCCTGTTTGGTTCGATTTTTAAGTTTATAACATCCTAATTTTTTTCTTTACTTTCTTGTCCCCCCCTCCCCCCTCCTCCCCCTCTTCTCCGGTTGATCCTTTATTTTTCTCTCTTTCTGTTTCTTCTTCCTCTACCTCTGCTTTTTTGTCTTTTTTCCCGTTTTTGTTTCTGTTTGTTTTCTTTTTTTTGCTTTTCTTCCTTTCCTCAGCTAATGGCCACCAACACGCAGATGGTAAGCCTGTCCCTGTCTGTCTTTTCATCTTCTCTTGGGTTTTAATTAGCTCTGTTTCTACCCCTCCCTGACCTATTCCTACCAAACCTGATGCTCACAATCACACCATTTTAATCTCCTGTGTCTCAAAACGACCCCCCCCCCCCCCACCAATCCACCCCCCCCCCCCAATCCCCCGTACTCACGTCTTCGCGAGGCCCGGGTGTGGCGAGGCTGACCCCACCCCCCACCCCCGTCTCATTGTGTAGTACAGTAGGGCTTTGTGTTGTCATCTAAGTGTGCGGAGCCCTCCGGAGGGAGAGGGGGCGCTGTAGTCGTCCTCGTCGGTTTGTTGGACCCGCGGTCTGTCATTCATGGCTCACTGCAAGGGCAAACGGTGAAACGGGAAGAAGTGGGGAGGCATAGGGTCACATGACCCTTATCTGGGTCATGTGATCAAATGTCCATAATCCAGTGTGGAATAAAAGGTTTGTCATATTGTGTCCTCCTCTGCTTGATGCTTTTATCACATGCAGTCTGCATGGGAAGCTGATTAAAGCCAATCCAACACAAATGTTTGTCTTTTCCGTATCGTTTGGCCTTGCAGTGGATGTTAACATTAGATTGTTTTATTGTTATTTGTCACAGTGGTAAGTTCCCCGTACACCCGTTTGTGCGTGTGTATGTTAACTGTTTTACTGTGGTGTTGCAACTCATCAACTTCACGTGGTGTTTACTAAATCTCTAAAATATAGTCTCACATTCTGTACTGTTTCATGTTCGCTGTGGCTTTATTCCTTTTTTTAATCCATTGTTTTTGGTGTGAGTGGTGGTATCAGGGTCAGCAGACATGAAGGAATCACTAGATGTGTGCGGCCGTCCTGATGAAGATGTAGTTCAGTACAGATAGGAAAGCTGACGTGCAAAATATCTACACAAAAATGAGATCTTACTGACCGAGCAGCCCTTCTGAATCCGTTACATTACCGGTCAGGACACTGGCTGTCTCCTATGCTGTATTCGGTCATTTGTCTGCTATGACCACGAATAAAAAGTTAACATTAAGTCCCATTAAGGCTGTCGATTTAAAAAGCCATTACTGCAGGCCCAGAGGCTGAGGGAGCAATAATACCAACAAAGTGTTCACAAGAGAGCTGAAGATGCGTTACCGTGGCATTTATGGGATGTATACGTGTGTCATGAATTCAGTAACTTCGAATTTATGAACATCGCTTGAGTTTTTGTTGAATCTTCAGTAATGGATACCTTCGTAGATCTCTTAGTACTAACTTAGCTTTCATTTTTCTGTCTGCTCTGCATTTCTTCAGAGTCAATGGAATATGATAGTTAAGACCATCGCCCATTATAAATCCAGGGATGATTTAAAAAACAATTGTTTATTCTCCGCCCATTTCTGTTATTCTTAGATCATTTAAAAGGAGTAAAAGGAGTAAATAATTAGTTTGAAATTATTTAGTTTGAATTTATTTTATTTGAAATTATTTAATTCTCTAAGTCTGTAAGTTGTGGAAGTTCTGCATCTACTTGATTCAAACAGCATTCAGCAGCAATGAATATCCCAGGAGACTCTTCTGTCAGACGCGTCTGTCGAAAATAAACTTTTAGTTTTCCCAGTGTAATGAGGTAATTACACGTAGTTCTATAGTTTATACATCCAAGACAGAGTAGCGTCTTGTTCAATGACTTGAGGTCTTAAACTCTTTCTGGTTCTAATACATAGCAGCTTCTTTAAATGTGCTTCAAATGTGCTTTCTTTTTTATTGAAAATCAACTTAATACTATTCAATAAATAAGTCGCCCATTAATGCTGCAAACCTGTCAAATATTTTTAAATGTTTTGGTTGAATAAAAAAATATCTTGTAGTAAAATGCTAAACTCTTTATTGAGAATTTGCACATCTTCCCAGATTTCTTCACATCCTTTGGAATATTCAGTGATTAAATGTTAAATTAAAATTTATTTTGACTTTGCAGTAATCAAATCTGTTGATATTGTCCAGAAATGAGTTTTATTTATTAACCCTTATAAATTTTAAATGTTTCATAATGTATTCATTTTAAATGGTTTTTAACAATGTATTTTTTCAGTCACATCCTTACTGGTCCTCTAGGTAGTCATTCCATACTGATATTGCATCTTTGTTCTTTTCAATATATATAAAAAAATAATCCCTAAGGTAACTAGGTCAAACTATTTCATATGCAGGAAATTATCTCATATGCAGAAAGATTTTTTGCTATAACATGTAGCTACAGCTTCTAATAGATTTATAATTGTTTTACACACTGGCACAATTTTACATAATGGTAAATGAAATGGTAAGTAGTGTAACAGGTTACATTAGGTTCTTGTGCATTTGTTTATTTTATTTTGTGGATTTTTATTAAGTGTGTGTTATTATTTTTATTATGTTGTTATTCTGTTCCAGATGTTTGGAAACTGGACGTTTGGAACTCTAGTGTTCACAGTGCTGGTGTTTACGGTCACTTTAAAGGTAACAAAGAACAAACAAACACACACACACACACACACACACACACACGCACACACACACACACACACACACACACGCACACACACACACTCACACAGGGTGCAGCTAAGGAAATATAAAAGTGAGGTATGTTGGATTCGTCACACACACACACACACACACACACACACACACACACACACACACACACACACACACACACACACAGTATTATCGCCAACCTTGTTTCTGAACTGCCAGAAAATAGTCCTTTTGTTGACTTTACATAAAACAGTATTTTTGACAGTGTGTTTTCTTTGTGTGTGTTTGTGTGTATATGTGTGCAGCTTGCTCTTGACACACACTACTGGACGTGGATCAACCACTTTGTCATTTGGGGATCGCTGTTGTTCTATGTGATATTCTCCCTGCTTTGGGGGGGCATTATATGGTATGGATTTGTACTTGTGTGCTTCTGTGTTCTTTCTTTATTGTTTAATACACTTAGGTTTCAGTGCACAAAATGTAGTGCTATATACCGCCAAAAAATCTCTATTTTATGGCTTATAACAAGCAAAATAAAGTGCTAAGATCTTTTTTATCATGATAAGAGCACACAAAGCCCCAGATCACATCATGTCAGTGGTGGCCTGTCCTGAGGTTGAACAACACGCTGCACTTCTGTCTTCCTGCCGGCGCTCGCTGGTAAAAGGCCGTTCCTGAACTACCAGAGGATGTACTACGTCTTCATGCAAATGTTGGCCAGCGGTCCGGCCTGGCTAAGTATCGCCCTGCTGCTGGTGGTCAGCCTGCTGCCCGACGTGCTGAAGAAGGTCGTGTGCAGGTCTCTGTGGCCCAGCAGCACCGAGAGAACACAGGTGCGTGCCGCCAGACCCCCCGCGCTCTCCGCCGCAGCTCCCGACTCGTTTTCAGGTTCGGAGCGCGCAAAAGCTCCCTGGAGAAAATAACGCAGGCTTCACACAACGAAACGGACGTCAGTTTAAGACACTGTGAAACACATCTATGGAGGCCCATTCCCGCCGCTTGAAGAAAAAAAAGTCCATATAGTATCTCATAATTATGACATAATATTTCGTAATAATGACTTACAATCTCATAATTATGACATACTTTCTCATAATTATGACGTACTTTCTCATAATTATGACATACTTTCTCATAATTATGACTTAGTATCTCGTAATATTGACTTACAATCTCATAATTATGACTTGGTATCTCATAATTATGACTTAATATCTCGTAATGATGAGTTACAAAGTCATAATTATGAGATTGTAAGTCATTATTATGAGATATTAAGATACTGTATGGACTCTTTTTTTCTTCAAGCGGCGGTAATGAGCCTCCATATTTATCTCCTGTGCCAGAAGCCAGTGGGTTGTGTTTAAGGTTGGGTATCAAAACCTGGTTGCAGTTTGGAACCGGTTCCAAAATGCCAAGAGCCGGGTATCTGATAAAAAAAAAAAAAAAAAAATAGAATTCCTATTTCACTTATCGATTCTTACCAACACATTTTATAGTGTACCGTATACCAACTATGCACTCCTAGCCAAAGTGCTACTTCAGTCAGCGTCACACAGCGCTAGCAGCTCGCTAACAGTATTACATACAGCAAACCTGTGATGGCCGTTTCTCATTAGCAGTGAGTGGAAAACTAACCAGGGAGAAATTCAAGGAGTGTCATCATAGCACTGAGGGAATTTGTAGTTAAAGGGCTGCCTCCTTTCTCAGGTGTCCTTGGTGGGCAGATTAAAAAATAATAATAATCACTAGTCTGATATTAGTTTTCTTGTGCATTATTACTAAGCTGTGTCTACAGCGTTGATGTTTTTTTTCAGGAAGATAGTAGTAGTAGTAGTAGTAGTAGTAGTAGTAGTAGTAGTAGTAATAATAATAAAGCTATTCTTTGTAGCTAAACATTTGGCTCCTTTTTTCACCATTTTGAATCGAAGCTTGGCAGAACCAGAATCTATATGCAGAATCGGAATGAGAATTGGAATCAATACAGTGTAAACGATACCCAACCTTTGCTGTGTTCCAAGTGTTTATAACGCTGAGGACAGGTTTACAATGTAAAGAAAATCTACAATACTAAATACAATAAGGGCTAGTAAGTGATCCTAGTTGTAATGTAATCTTGCTAGTTTTCTTGCTTGCTAGGTAAAAAGCTCTTTAAACGGTATTCTGTGTAACTGTAATGGAATACCTCTTGTAGTCTGATTACGTAACACCGCCACAAGTATTGCATTACGACCCAACGTACACAAAGTAGGAAGCATGGGCTGATATCAGAGACAGCAAATCAAATCACAAATGTAAGGCTTCTTGTGAAGATATGAAGACGTGTAAATTGTTCCTTCACATCCTTTTGGAGGATTTTCTTAAGCTTGTTAAACATCTTTAAAAAGAAATACGTGTGCAGATGGAAGTGAAAATATGCTATTTTTTGTCATTCTTTTTCAAATTTCCAGTTTTGCTATTAAACTGCTATACTTCAGCTATCTACTAAAAAGAGTAGTTTGACCAAAACATTTGCTAATAAAATATTTTAATAGTCCCTTAATTATTGTGATTTGCATATTACCTCAATGATCGTTCTCATATTGGATCTGTCATGTGTTTTGTACTGTTAGCCAAATATTTCTGGTTAAACTACACCTACATTCAGCTAACACTTCTTAAGCTAATCTTGCATGATGATTCCTGTCAGTCTGTTCTTCTTTGCTAATATACTACAGTATTCTAGTTCTAGATATTCTGTGTGGATTCCAGAGTGACTTCTTCAATCCTTGCTAATAGTTCTAAACTTTTACCTTTTTCCTCTTCCCTTCTCTTCCTGTCGCCTCTCCTGCGATGGCGTGACCCCAACCTTGAACTTGCCCCCCCCCCCCCCCCCCCCCATATTTCCACCCCTCCCCCGACGCATCCACTCCGGCTCTTTAACCTCTGACCCCCTGACGTTTGCCCTATGAATGCCCGTCGCTGTGGTAACAGCTGACAAAGCGCCAGTGCCTTACCACCGAACAGTCCACCATCTTCATGCTCTCACAGACCTCCAGCAGTGTCAGTTTCTGAGCAGGAGGTGGCAGGAGGTGACCCTTTCACACTCTCGGCATGCGCGCGCCTGTGTGTGTGTGTGTGTGTGTGTGTGTGTGTGTGTGTGTGTGTGTGTGTGTGTGTGTGTGTGTGTGTGCGCCCACGTGCTTCTGTCGGCCTACAACAAGTCATTGTCGGGTACTCGTAGCTCCACGCTAATTATCGTATTCATCTGACCCAGGTAACAGGAGAGGGGGAAAAAAATGTGACAAACAGAACAATGCCACCCCGTGCAGTTGGCCCGATGTAAATTGCTGTGGATTTAAATGCTTGATTGGAGACTTTTATTCTGACATGGCCAAAAGCATGCATAATTAACTGGAGATCTGTGGTTTTACCACCAGCAGACCCTGGCACTCATCAGGCCCCCTGAATTATTGAAGAGGCGCTAGTTAGACTCGTATGACTCCCGCGTTGTCGTGGACGCCGGTACCCTGCAGTGCCTCTTGTTTACTGGCTTGTGCTGTGCGTGACCTTTGGCCTCTGGCCACAAGCATGGATGTGCACATCTGTGCTGAACTTGTCTTGTCCAAATGTCCAGATACATCCCCCGCTAGCTGCAGGACATTGAGCATATCAGTTGCTAGCTGTCTGTCTGTCTGTCTGTTTTGTTTCTTCTCCTGATTTAAATATCAGCTCAATATGATTTCATGTGTTGGTTTTTACCAGAGAGGGGTTCAAAGTGTTCAAAAGGGTACTGAAGGAATCTCTTCAGTAGAAACACCAGCAATTGAATATCCACATAAAAATACAGTTGTTTCTTTTAGTGTATGTCATGTGCATGTGTGTATGTGTGTGCGCGTATGTGGGGTCGGTGTGTGTGTGTGCGTGTGTGTGTGTGTGTTTGACCATTTCCAGAAGATGAAAGCTGATAAGATCTTACTCGCACACAGTGAAGACTCACTGTTAGATGGGGTTCAGACGACCACTGAGACATAACAGTACCATGGTAAAGCAAGAACTCTGGGTCTAGCGTCACAAATATGACCCACCATCAGACTGACCAAGTCTGGAATCAGTTTTTCCATAGAAATATTATATTGAATTGTTAGCCACTTCTGGCACTTCTAGTATAAACACACCATGAAGAAAGCGTTTGGCATGATGTCATAAACCAATCACAAACACTTGGAACCAGAACTATTGTGATGAGGTTCCGTCTGCGGTGCTGTGTCACAATAGTGTTTCTGAAGTCGTGATTGGACCATACTCGGTGGTCAGGGCCTTGATTGGTCTGATGGTGCTGGACCCAGAGGGAGCGTGATGCAGTGTGGACCGTGTGTTGCTGTGGCAGCCTTACACGCTTCTTTGGTCTGGGAGTTTTACTACAAGGGGGTGTTTGCTCGCATCTGACAGAGCTTAATTGCTATAATAAAGTTCTCTAATATTGCTTCTCTCTCACACACACACATACACACACACACACACACTCACAACCACACAAACAGCAAAGGAGGAACACAATTCATTAATTACACTTCTGTGCATTCACTGATTGCGAAATAGTCTGCAGAAAGACACCATTCAAACATCATTCAAACAGTACTGGATAGCCGTTCAGTCCTGGACAATGCCAGAAGATAGATACCTACTGTAAATATCCTGTACAGTGCAGTACTGTTATGCTGTATAAAGTAGGAGTATTTTAATCGTTTTCCCTATTAACTGCTCTGGGACCCTCTAGCGTTCAGATTTGTTACTGCAGGATTGTATTTCAATAGTCCTATGGGGGTTATTTCATTCAAATTGCAGGGTACTTTTCACATGGCTCCTTAATAGTTCAGGGATTTTAAACAAGTTCAGGCTACTTTGAGAATTTCCTCTACTTCTGTCTGACTAATGCATAAAATGCTTCATATTCAGCCTACAGGCCAAAGCAATAGAGTCCCGATCAGACAATGTACTGGATACAGCTCACGTCTGGCTGCATAAATATATATGCATTGTCGGAATGATTGATTATTCAAGCCTTAGCTTCCTTAGCATTACAATTAAATGTAACCCTGCAGTGTCATTTCATTGTAAACACTCATCCTGGACAAAGGCATATTGTCTTGTCCATATTGATCAAATCGACACTTTCTAGGACTGAATGATCTTAAGTCTCTCATGTAGTCTTATCAGTAAGTGTGTGTGTGTGTGTGTGTGTGTGTGTGTGTGTGTGTGTGTGTGTGTGTGTGTGTGTGTGTGTGTGTGTGTGTTTAACAGTTTATTTACTTTTTTGTCATGTTAAGTTCTGCTTGAGGCTTCAAGATGTATTTATTTATGTATTTATTTATTGACTCGTCTCCTCTTGTGCTGTGCCATTGTGTGGTGTCCCTGTGCACGTTGTGTTCTGAAGTGTGTGAATACCCCCAAGACTTCACGTCTAACACTCTTTCTTTTTTCTCATTCTCTTGTGTTTCCTCCTGTCTCCTCTCCACAGGGTGTCACGAAAAACTATAAGGGTCATCTGTTGGAGTTCACCCCTCTCTCCTCCCACCACGCCCCCCCTGTCCGGGGTAGGCATGGCAACGAGGGCCTGGGCCACACCCACCGCAGGTCTGACTCCTCCCCTCACAAAAAAGTGATGTACACCCACTGGGGCGGTGGACCCAACTATTGCACGTTCCGCTCCTTGCTCCGGTTCGGGGAAACCCAGAGGCTGTTTGGGCCGGCGTATGCTTACACCCCACCTGGGCCTGAAACGTCCGTTTGAATGTCCCCTACAGAGAAGCACATAAAGTCCAGACTAATGTGTTTTGGACGGATGTGGTTTCTTTCAGACTTGCCCACTGGCCAAAATGGACCCCCTGTTCTATAGTCCTACAGCAAGACTGGGCTACTGTTCAGATGTAATATTAAAGACCGATCTGGGATTGATTCTCATGCCAACAGCTAAAAGAGCTGTTTTTAAGTACAGTCTTAGTGCACAGGCGTTCCACCAAGGTTCCTCCAAAGCTGTTGGGTATTGGGCTGGGTGTTGGGTTGGGTGTTTGGTATTGGGCTGGGTGTTGGGTTGGGTGTTTGGTATTGGGCTGGGTGTTGGGTATTGGGCTGGGTGTTGGGTTGGGTGTTGGGTATTGGGTTGGGTGTTTGGTATTGTGTTGGGTGTTGGGTTGGGTGTTTGGTATTGGGCTGGGTGTTGGGTATTGGGCTGGGTGTTGGCTTGGGTGTTGGGTATTGGGCTGGGTGTTGGCTTGGGTGTTGGGTGTTGCTTGGCAGTGTGGAGTAAGACCACATTGTCTGGCAGCTCCACAGAAATGTTCAAAGTGCTGTGCTAAGGGGCCTAGGGACCCTTTTACCATGATTCCTGTGTGTGTGTGTGTGTGTGTGTGTGTGTGTGTGTGTGTGTGTGTGTGTGTGTGTGTGTGTGTGTGTGTGTGTGCATAAGTGTGTTATGCCCAATCATCCCTTTTCATCATGAAAATTACTTGAAGTGTATACACTGACACTAAGCAGCTATCATCTCCCTGTCTCTGAATGTGGTTACATTACGTTTAAATAGCCTTGCATGCTCTGAAAACTGATCATCATATTGTTCTCTTTTCCCCTTTCTTCTCTTCACCTTCTCCCTCACCCTCCTTTTTCTCCTCTCTTGTTTTCTTTTTACTTTTAATGTCTTATTACTATTTATCTGTTTATTTCAGTTATTTTAGAACAAACTGAGGTTGCCTTTGCTCATATCTCTTTCTGAGGAACGCCCCATGGCTCGTTTGGTTTCACAAGACTCAAACTCGACCAGGGCGTGTTGGGCGGTTTCTGAGTGTCTGTGTGCTGACACAGCCACATAACCCAGCCTACAGACAAATTATAACTGCACTCTCCTCGGTTCTTTCAAAAAAAAAAAAGAATACACCAAATGAATTTCCTTATTTCCTACAATGGAAAAGGAAATTCCAGGAAAAAGAAGCGAATGAATCCGTGTGTGTTGTCTTGACAGCTAGTTACTCTGTCCTAGCTGCTTAGAGGTGTGGTGTAGAACACGTTGACCCCTCTCCCTTATAGGTACCTTTTTAGTTGTTCTTTTAGTAATGCCACAAACACAGCTTCACTCGTGTTTCTGGTACCAGAGCTCACGATCTACCTTAGCATCCGTCTTGCTCTGCCTTACTTCTTCAAACTTTCCCATGTCACATGCCGTAGTCCGGACACCAAAGCTTGCGTAAATGGAGTAAACGGAGTAAACTAGTGTTATTTTTTGCCTTATGCTGAGCACGGACCGTGGGGCGGGGCAGAGAGCAAGGGGTGGGGCAGAGAACAAGGGGTGGGGCAGAGAGCAAGGGGCGGGGCACAGGGGGTGGAGCACTTGCTGGCACTAGAAGAATCCCACCGCACTGCCTTAGGTTCACATGCCGCACCAGCGAAGGGGGGGTGCTGGTAGATCACGCCTCTTTTACACTGATCAGAGATCAGTTTTCCGTGCCACTGTTACGGTTGTTATTATTCAGTTGGTGTCGGGAAGGATGGCCTTAGATCAGTTTAAGAACGGGCTCTTCTCACTGAAGAGATGGATGACAAAGCTCTTGATCTCATCTCTTTGATGGATACAGCTCTGCATCACAGGGCTCCGAATAATATCTGTTGTTGAAAGATTGTGTTTATTTATTGTGGCACTGAGTTCTGGTAGATTTATTTAATTAATATCTAACTTTTATATTAACATAAGTATTACTGCTGTAATTGTAATTTCCATGAAAACAGCCTCATATTTCTACAGCTTTTGTTTCTATGAGGAATATGATTTTGAGCCTTGTGTTGCTAAGCTAGCTTTCGCTGTAGACTGTGTGATTGTCATTCAGAGTTTTTATTTGTTCAGATCAGTTTTTAATGTGTCAATAAGTCTGTGTGCTCTTATGAAGGGCTGTGTCTCATATGACGACTGTTCACTTTGTAGCACTTCCCTTTAAAGTGTAGTCTAGCACTAGCTAGAAGACACCCTGTAGTGAACAAAGGGGCCGTTTAAGACTCACCTCTGCAAACCTGACTTTTGCATTTGGTGCCTGGCCTATGAAATATAAAAGCTTCTGATTTACACTGAATCTACTTCAAATTGACTATCAGTGGAGAAGAACGTAGTTCTCCACTCTAGGTCCTGCACAGAATCTCATCTCATCTAGTTCTGAAGCAGCTGAGCTGAAACCGGATCTAAATTGGAAAACTGGCCAATTTCAGTTCAGATTCATTTTACAGTTCACACTGTGATATGCCATAAGATCACTCCTTTTTTATCTCACTCGTTTCATTTCTTTCCTCTTATGTCACATTCCATCTGTTTGTCCTCCTGTTTTTTTTTTGTTATCCTCAGACATGTTGGACGTGTCTTCTGTTCTTCTTTGTCTCACCCCTTTGGTTGCACTGTTTCTTTCATACCAGTGGTCCATCTTGGGGTTTCTATCCATCATCTGTGGCAGACTCAGAGACAGACTCGAGGGCAGAGAGAGTGTGACTGAGGTTGAGGGGGTTTGACTGCTAAGAAGACCAATGTTCAGATAGCGTTGTCCAATTATTATTGCTTTTTTTTTTTTTTTGCTTTGTTTCGTTTTTTTGTCTCGACTTATTGAGAGTAGGTGCCTTCTGGTGTTCGTTAAGATGTACCTGGATTTGTGTACAACCATCAAATGTTATGTTAGACCGTGTCCACATGCCGTGATGCATTGTGGGAATAGGGAGGTGAATGTGGAGGGAAGGATGGGAGAATGAGACATTTATTAGTGTTCTGTGTGTTGCTCAGGTGATGGAGGTCACTCCAGGTTCCCATCATGCCCTCAGGTGATGGAGGTCACTCCAGGCCAGCAAAGATGTACATTATTTAGTTGAGAGTTTAAATATATGTCATGCCACAATCAAAATCAAAATGTTAGAATGTTCTATTTCCTATATATATATATATAGATAGACAGATATCTACAGAATATATGTAGTATATATTGATGGGTGTATCGATAATGAGGTTTACCAATACTGAATGAACTACTGAAAAATTAAACTCATTGAGTGGGTTACTTTGCTTCTTGTCCAAAGGTGTATTGCTCTGTGTGTCTGAATGTAATCCCAGTATATTAGTTGAAGTGGAGTAAATAACACATTTTCATTGGTCATCGAAGCCCGAGTATTTCTGCATGTCCTGCGTTGCCATGTCAGCAGTGCGCCTACTGTAGTCCCGCCGTAGTCCCGCCGTAGTCCCGCCTTCACTGCCCACACAGTTCTGTTTGTCATGAAATGCTAAGACGAGCTCTGACTCTGCGTTATGAGATAGGCCTACATTATTGAATTTGGTCTTGCTGATGCAAAGTGCTTATCTGAGCTCGGGAGCCCGAAACCAAACTGAAACGCGTGAACATGTACTCCGTAGCTTACGATTTTCATGGAACACAACCGTTTTGGCACAACGCCTGCGTTTGGTCGCCATTCTACTGTTTCGTTGCCGTGGCTCTGCTTGAAAAACCACAAAGTAATAATTTTGGATTGTATATTGTGAAATTGATGCGGCACTGGAAATGTTAGCAGTCGTTTGTTTATAGCACTTTATTTATTCTGTCAATACTGTTTGAGGATTTTGAATGTACTAAAGCAGTTCAGTCAGAAAGTGCTACTGATGCATACACTGAATCAATGCTAAGAGATGCTAGTTTGTATGATACAAATGGTGTCGTGCGTAGTCATGGCGGACGGCATCCACTCTTAGTGTTTTCTTTTTTGTTTGTTTGTTTGTTTGTTTTTTTTTTTTTAAACCCAAGTCACTGTCCTCGTTTCTCATGGAAATGTAAGCATCACCAATAGTAACAGTAGTGATGCGAAAAAGTGAACTCCTGACTACTGCGCTTTGGGAGGGAAAACGAGAACCATCATCTTCACGAATGCGTTGTGTGTGGACTGTGAAGTCTGTTGATGTTTGGAGGGGGGGGGGGGGGGGGCGGTTTAATGGCCTGTGAACCCCAAGCAGTTGCCTGCCTCATGGTAAACTGAGTCTCTTTTGACAAACCACTGCAACACATCACAACTCTTGGTATGAAATGAGATGACCATGGTTTAATGGTCCCCACTTCGAGTCCGAGCACGCGTTAACACTGATTCATGTCTTGTAGAACTGTCAGATGTGGAGATGTTTTGTATGACTTATATATCAAACAAAAAAGTCATTTTGCTACTTTTTGTATTGAGAGGTTTAAAATGTATTAATTGCTTGTCTCAATTTAGAATATTATTTTCTGTTTTATACCAACCAAAATCAGAGCTGTAGAAGACGTCACTACACAAATGCAGTTAAGGTAGAGGTCAGGAATAGCTTTGACGTTCCTTTGTTTAGATCGGCTAAAGACTTACGATGAGTAATGTCCACACGCACCAAGTTTCAATAGGGGGATGCGTAGGTGATGCTGAAGATAGGAAGGACAGTCTCACATTCATTCGCTGCTGTTCTAAAAGTGTGACCAAATCCTAGCCTAGGTGTCTATTAACTTAATGCTTTACTGACTAGTGGAACTAAATCGATGCCAGCCTGTTCAGATTCTCCAAATGGGTTCTTCTATTTCTTAATTTTCTTTTTTGTTTTCATCAGCACAAAGTGTGATGTTGCTCTTGGCTAAAAAAAAAACATAGTGTACAATTAACTGTATGTGTACTACTGTACACTATCGTATGTATGTAGTAATATGGCTCCATGTACAGTTTGGAGGTCTTTTGTATACAGTTTTTAACAGATTATCTGTACATATGTGTGAATTTCTGCCAGCTTTTCTGTAGCTATTAACAGCAAAAAAAATTGTAAATCCGCTTGCTTGTAATAAACAAACAAAAACAATCTATGAGTGTCTGATTTTCTATTAAGGAACTTAAATACATTTGCAGTAAGAATGAAGAGCATTTGTAAAGTGGACACACTGATCTACAAATAATCTACTGTCTATAATCTACATGAATTCCTTTGATGCTCACATATAGTTCAAATCAAACACTTCAGAATTCTCCAGAATGAGGCAGAGACCACATCCACTGATCTCCTACACATGAGATGAGACCATCAGAGACCACATCCACTGATCTCCTACACATGAGATGAGACCATCAGAGACCACATCCACTGATCTCCTACACATGAGATGAGACCATCAGAGACCACATCCACTGATCTCCTACACATGAGATGAGACCATCAGAGACCACATCCACTGATCTCCTACACATGAGATGAGACCATCAGAGACCACATCCACTGATCTCCTACACATGAGATGAGACCATCAGAGACCACATCCACTGATCTCCTACACATGAGATGAGACCATCAGAGACCACATCCACTGATCTCCTACACATGAGATGAGACCATCAGAGACCACATCCACTGATCTCCTACACATGAGATGAGACCATCAGAGACCACATCCACTGATCTCCTACACATGAGATGAGACCATCAGAGACCACATCCACTGATCTCCTACACATGAGATGAGACCATCAGAGACCACATCCACTGATCTCCTACACATGAGATGAGACCATCAGAGACCACATCCACTGATCTCCTTCACATGAGATGAGACCATCAGAGACCACACCCACTGATCTCCTACATGAGATGAGACCATCAGAGACCACATCCACTGATCTCTTACATGAGATGAGACCATCAGAGACCACATCCACTGATCTCCTACATGAGACGAGACCATCAGAGACCACATCCACTGATCTCTTACATGAGATGAGACCATCAGTGACCACATCCCCTGATCTCCTACACATGAGATGAGACCATCAGAGACCATGAACACTGAATACCGTGATACTTTATCCTCCAACAGCACAGTTTAATGTTAACGGACATTACATTAATACGTTATTGCATTCATTTGATTGAATTGCCAGTTGCTGCTAAGACAGCACTGAATTTAGGTAATTCAAAGAATAAGAACTGATCTATGTTTTTGGAATTTTAGAACCCCATGGAATGAAGGTTCTGTCTATAGGATAGGGTTGGACCCGTCTGGTCTGCAGAACTGCCTTAATTCTTCATGGTAAAGATTCACCAAGGTGCTGAGAACCTTCCTGGGAGATTCTGGTCCAACCGAGGATGGAAGACCTTGCCTGGTCTGATCAGTCTCGGTTTCTGCAGTCAAATTTGGATGGTAGGGTCAGAATTTGGTGTAAAAACGGGTGCATACCGCTTGTAATCTATTGTACAATTTTGATCAAGCCCACATGAATTGTAGCTTCAGTTGCTCAGTTGTTCACTCCTTAGGAGACAGGAGTGGCACCCTGTATGGTCTGTGAAATTGAATTTTGTTTATTTACAATTTATCAAGTGGTAAATAATAACTCAGAAAATATGCTAATTTCTCTCACACTGATGGTTCTTCTCAGTCCTTTGTAGAATTACTGGTAAGTTCAGAAAAGAGGACCCAACAGAGATGACTGGACTGTATGCAGGACTGTGTCTACAACTGAGCAAGTTGTTCGAAAGTGGCGTGCGTGACTGTTCAGGGCTCCCCTCAGTTGCACAGTGAGATTGAGTTCTTGTGAGCAGCATTATTATTGAGCCATTATTACCTACCTGTGGTTGAGATCCGTTTCAGAGTTTCCACCATGTTCTTCTACTGTAACTCAAATGCTTCCCAGTTCAACCTGTTGAGGATTCACAGAAGCTCTCCTGCATTCCTCAGTTGCATGGTGGTTATTTGAGTTACCGTTGTTTATTGAGTGGTTATTTGAGCTACCGTTGTTTTTCCGTCAGCACAAGCCAGACTGGCCATTCTCCTCAGACCTCTGGCATCAACACGGCACTTTGACCTAGAGAGCTGCTGTTAACTGGATACATTGACTTTTTCAGACCATTTTTGTAAACACTGGAGATTGAGGGCTGTTCATATAAATCCCAACAGATTATCAGTTTTTGAAATACTAAGACCAGCAATGCCACGTTAAATAACATGAATCACCTTTCTTCTCCTGATGCTTGGCAGGCCATCTTGACCTTGTCTACATGTCTATATACACACACACATGTAAGAAGAATTGTTCTTACACAGCTGATGAAGCACTTCTGTCTGAAACATCTTGTGTCTCTGGAAATGTGTACTTCACCACAATGTTTCTCTCTATATATAAATAATCTGAAAAAGATTCCAGGTAAGTAACTGTGAAGCATAAACGTTTCCGGAGCAACATAACGTTTTGGACAGAGGTCCTTTTGTGTTATGATAAAGTAGATGTTTAAATCATAACATTCATTCCACTGGGTTCTAAAGTTTCAAGTTCATTTCTTTTTTGCGTAAGATGGTCTGATTTTAGTACCCATACTGTCTCCTCTTATTTATGAGTAGTACTTGGAATGTGTGAAGAGTCTTGTTTGAATTGGATTGAACAATTTGTTGATGAATGTCATCCAGAAACCCGGATATAATTGATGCTGGTCAGGAATAGGCAGATACAATGGGACATCCAGGATTATTTTCCTTATGAATTTTCGAGGACGAGATAGAAACGTCTACTGCGAGAATTATCTATAGTAGCATCACATGCGGAATCAGGAAGGTGTCCTGCTGAAATAGCATGATTAATAGATTGAATGGAAGACTGTAACTGTGAAGTGATATCAGAGATGTTCCACCTACAGAATCTGGTGTCAGACAGTTGCCTTGTTATGTGAGCTCCAGCCCTGAGCTCCACTCAACTCAAATATTCATGGAATTCAGCTGGTATGAGGAGAATCTTTCTGGATGTTTCAATGAATTTTACGAACTCTTGTTTACCACCATTATAAACCTACATACTCTCCTTTCTATCAACAATGCGATTTCTTCACATTCCAAGACCTGCCAAACCTCAATTCCTCCCTCACAATTACGCAGACCTAAACGCATTACTAGTGACAATGAAGACTTCCTCCAGAAAAGTGTGGAAATGTGTGACAGATTATCTGTACGTATGTGTGAATGGTGCCAGCATTTCTGTAGCTATTAACAGCAAAAACTGTAAATTCGCTTGCTTGTAATAAACAAAAATATTTCTAGTCAGTGGGGCATTACTCAACTATTGAGATTTTTATTTCATAACTGTGGGTTTCCTAAGGAAGTCATAGGCTTACTCATGTTTTACCTGATCACAGAATGGACGCACTGACCTATAAACAATCTACTGTTAAGACAACAAGAATTCATTTGGTGCTGACTTATCGTCCTACATATAAAACAGTGACTAATATTATATATAAACGCTTCAGGATCCTCCAGGATACGTTTCCTGAGGACGTTTTTAACAAGTTATCTGTACATACAGTATGTGTGAATTTCCTTCGGGCTGAGGCAGAGACAACATCCCTTTTTATGGATCCTCCACTAATCTCAAAGATGACACAAAAAAGTAAATGTGCTACATGTAGGCTAGATGTGTTAACCACTAAAATAACTGGCACAAAAGGATGAGTTGGCATCTCCCATTCATCATCATGCATTATGGTGGAAGTTGTCTACTGCACTACATGCTAGAGATGTAGTCAGCATTATATTGGAGAAAGTAAAAGAGTTGTTGATTGGTGTGCTTAACACCTTCAGACCATGAGGATTAAGGACATTTCACTTCCAGTGATGAGGCATTTCAATACTAATGGACATTGTTGGAACTTTAGAACTTGGAATGAATATTCTGATTAAAATATCTACATGTTCATATATAAACTGGTTCCTCAGAAGCACTGCTTGCACGTGGGAAATCTTAATCTCCCTTTTAATCTCTCTGCCTCTCTCTGCTTGTCTCTCTGTCACTTTCTGTCTCTGTTTCTCTCTCTCTCTCTCTCTCTCTCTCTCTCTCTCTCAAGATTCAAAGAAGCTTTATTGGCATGACTGTAGTTACAACAATATTGCCAAAGCATTACAAAAAAAAGAGGAAAAAAAAACAAGATAGAGTAAAATAAAATAGAATAATAATAATAAAAAAATTATAAATAGCAATAGTAACAAAAAACAATTACAATGATTAAAAATAACAATAATTACATATATATACGTATATATTCTGTACACTCTCTCTCTCTCTCTCTCTCTCTCTCTCTTTCTCAGGATAATTCTACTTAATGTCATTTCACGGGGTTTCACACTTTGTTACTAAATTAAATTGACTGTAATGCTACATAATGGCCAGATGATGGCAGCACATAATATAATTATAAACCACTGAGAATCTGTTAACTTCAGTTACACAGTCACACATGTGTATCTTTTGCTAACAGTTTGTAACTAAGAGTGTAAAAGCTGTGACTTGGTTTGGTTCATGTATTGCTCCTGTTATTTACCAAAATAACTCGCACACCCACCCACCCACCCCCCCATCACCACCACCAAAAAACATCCCCTCCTTTGTTTACAGTGCTTTCCTCTCTGCAGATGAAATGCTTAAATAAAAATTATTCAGGCGATATTTAAAAAGAGCTTGCTTCGCTCAATAACTTAAACTATGCATTTGAAACGTTTATTTGTTGCAATGAGGTGTAATGGCCAGTTGGTGGCAGTAAAGTTATAGCCTTTTAGTTACACCGCTGCCACTTATTCCATGCGTTCACGTATCGGCAGGAAGCGGACGAAACACTAGACGAGTGCTAATAAGGTATCCCACCAGCGTTTTCTCACTGGTGTATCACACTCCCTTTTCAATGATTACAAAACCTGGAGCTCATAGTTCAGCAGAATTAGATTTACAGACATTGATCTTTGACTTGAGCATTAGGATAATCTTCATCTAGGTATCTAACTGTGGGGGGGGGGGGGGGGGGGGGTGCGGTATTGAGAGGGACAGAAGAAATTGCAATATCTAATATGACTACACAGTTATTGTATCCAGGCATATTGTAGTTTAAGGAGTTAAAAAGAATTCCAGTTCTGGTATTGGTATTTCATGAAACTGTGTCATACTTTGAAATGACATGTAATTACCATTAGACCCCCATTATAATCCCATAGTTATTGCAAACGTCTCCTGATAGCACAGGTAAAATTGCCGAACTACGTCTGAAAGCCGTGGTTGAACCACACGTTAAAGTTAAGCTCCATAGTGTCATGTCATTTTCAGATGTTTATTAGATAGCATCCATGCGTGTAAACAACCGAAACGATACCTAAAACTGTGCGACTGTGCCTGCTATCATGTTTATATTAGTTCTGTCCAGCTGTTATGTCAACCGTAGGTTTAATTTGTAGGGTAAATGTTAATTAACTTTATTTATAAATTAGGATTAGCTTGGTGTGTGTTGATTAAGCTTGATCATTAAGACTTGTTCCCCAAGCACACCACTTTGGAAGGAGTGTTGTGAGTGCCATAAAAATTAAAGCTAGCATTGAAAAAGTGTAATGGAGCGTGTGTGTGTGTGTGTGTGTGTGTGTGTGTGTGTGTGTGTGTATGTGTGTGTGAATGAGTGTGTGTGTATGTGTGTGTGTGTGTGTGTGTGTGTGTGTGTGTGTGTGTGTGTGTGTGTGTGTGTGTGTGTGTGTGTGTGTTCACTCAGCTGTGAAATCTCCATGAGGACTGAAATTGCAGTTATTTGCTAAGATTGTTTATGAGTCATTTAACTTTTATTCTCTCTTTGTCTGCTGGTCGGCCCCTTTTATTAACGACTTAAAATGAGTCTTAATGGTTCATGAAAACACCGAATTGTCTGAATTGGGCTGTTTGATTGGCTGTCCAGTTCCTTGGCCCAGTGCTCACCTGTAGGAGCACATGTACATGGTTATTACTGGCGCACAGTTGATGCAGGTCCACCCACAACCACAGTCTTGAATTTTTAGTTTATGTAGTGCTCCAAACTGATACATATTTCATATGAATATGTACTTTAACTGTCATTGTTTTGTATGCTGTATTACTACACAGTTATGAAAATGGTATCAAGTTAGGAAAAAAACCCTCTCTCAACATCACCAAAGTGCTTCTTTGGTTCAGTTCGGAATCAAGCCCTTCGTTTAAAATCAGAGATCAGCATTTAAAAGACCACGAAAGGTCCTGTCATCTACATGGTGAACATGTCTGACGAGGACTAGCGAGAGGAACTGCGTCAACCTCAGCGTCACCTCCGTGTTGTTAAGGTGGAGCCCGCCAAAAGCAGCAGCTCGCGCACAGCCGCGGGCGAGTTCTGCCGCTCGCGCCGCTAACACTGAAACATGAGCCATGAAGAGAGAGAGAGGGAGTGAGTGAGAGAGAGAGAGAGAGAGAGAATGACAGAACGAATGAACAGAGAAATACTCGCCTCTTAACCCTTCTTCTTAAATAGAGTAAATTGCGCAGAAATTTCATTTCGTGGCCTCTGTCGCCTCATCTCTAGTCATTTTAAACCGTTTATGTTTCTCGTCCTTCATTATAATTCTCTTGAGAAGTGCTGATGGAATTTTTGGAACATGGACATGGTCTATGAACATGGTCTCACACAGAATTCAGGATCAAATTAAGACAACATAGCCCAACATATTGTTCTTGGGCACCGAGGGAAAGTCGTCGTGTTCTTACCACAATGACTCAGATAGGTAGGCTTCCCTTCAGCAAGCAAAAACCCAAAAGCCCATGTTTCTTCACTCTGGTAGCTGTATACTACATTACTCTGAAATGGTGCTTCACTATTCACTTTCTATTAAATTAAAAAATCAAAATATTATTGATATTATGCCAATCAAATTATTAGCAGTTTATTGATTTCAGATTTGTTTACAAAAATAAATTTATCTTACATACATACACTGAATGTAAATGTATCTTAATAATATATAATAATATTTTTATTTCATACAGTGCCCATAGGTGACTGAATCAATTTTAAAAGCCTGACTTGACAGATCCAATTAGGCTACTCAGCCTTGTTTCAAGTCTTGAAAAGACTCCAGACTCATTTTGCTAGGTGCTACAGGCTTTCTTTCTATAGAAGTGATGAGAAATTATGAGAAAGTATGAGAAGTGATGAGAAAGTATGAGAAGCAGTGTGCTCCAGGGCATCATGGGAGCTTTTTCAAATGCGCGGAACGGTATGTACTCGAAAGTCCTGATATAAAAAACACTCTCTAGTAGACTTCATATCAACATAAAAATCTTTCTGACATGGCGTAGGCTAAAGTATGTAATAAAAGTGGCATGTCTTTTTATTAGTATGTCCTTTTAGTAAGATGTTCTTTTAGTATTATGTCCATTTAGTGGTATGTCCTTTTAGAGGTGTTTCCTTTTAGTACTATGTCCTTTTGTCCTTTTAGTAGTATGTTCTTTTAGTAGTATGTCCTTTTAGTAGTATGTTCTTTTAGTAGTATGTCCTTTTAGTAGTATGTTGTTTTAGTAGTATGTTCTTCTAGCAGTTTGTCCTTTTGTTGTTTTAGTAGTATGTTATTTTAGTAGTATGTCCTTATTTAGTCGAGTTCTACAGTACATGCAAAAATTGGAAGATGAAAATTGTGTGTGTGTGTGTGTGTGTGTGTGTGTGTGTGTGTGTGTATACAACAGAGAGCATCAAAGTTTTTCTAAGAACTTCTCTCCGATCTCCATTAACTACGTTTTGCTGGCCCTGGGGGAGGTGGGGTAGCAGCAGACGTACCTGTCACGGCTGCAGAAGGAATGACCAGCCAGGTTTGGAGCGTTTCATTTTCATGTCTTTCAGAAGTGTGCTTGAGAATGGATGGGAATAACAGGAGCCTGAAAGAGCAAGATTAAGCTTTAACAGGCACATTTTGGGCACCATAACCTCCTGTCATAATCTCTGTGTTTATGAATATTGAATTCGGAAGATGTAGCGTAAAGCCGTCTGCTCGCCTGTGCCCACCTAGTGAGCTCTTTCAAAGGAAGAAAAAAAACCCACAGAAGTGAATTTTGAGGAGGGAAGTCACAAAACCCGCCTGCTGGGTCCTTTCCAGTCTTCAGCTCTTAGCCTCCACTCTAACAGCTAAAGCCTTACCTCACTTCTCTCTCTCTCTCTCTCTCTCTCTCTCTCTCTCTCTCTCTCTCTCTCTCTTCACCCTCTTTTCCTCTTATCTATCATTCCCTTTCTGTCCTCCTCCTTCTCCTTTCTCTCCATCTCTCTCTCATTATCTCTCACTCTCTCCTCTCCTCCTCTCACCTCCCCTCTATTGCTCTTTCTCTCTCTCTCACACATTATCTCTCTCTCTCTCTCTCTCTCTCTCTCTCTCTCTCTCTCTCTCTGTCTCTCTCTCCCCTGATCACAGTGATTGATTTTATGGCTACTCTTATCAAACGCAGCAGGCCTCATCAATGACAGCGTGGAGGATTGTGGTCTATTTCTCTGTAACGTCCTAGTAACAGATAGGAAGTCTGCGAGTGAGTTGGTAAGTGAGTGAAAAAGATAGAAAGGAAAAAGAAGAGATTCCAACCGTCCCGAGGACCAATTCACAGAGGGATTATTATGGGATTATAATGAGATTAAGGGTCTTTCTGATTAGCTCTCTCGTTCTCTCTCTCTCTCTCACACACACACGCTCACCCTCCCTCTCTTTCTCTCACTCTTCTTCTGTCATTCTACAATCAGCAGGGAGTTGAGGAATTAGTCATGGTTGGTTAGGAGCTGCAGTTTTGCTAAACGCTTCATTAAGGGTCTTTACAGGCGCAGCTCCTACTTTGTGATAACTTCCTACCCACTTGATATGATCTAATAGAAACATCTGTCTAGTTCTCCTTATCACGTATCTATATTGGGCTGTTCCTCAGGACATCGGTCTCATGATGTAGTGTGGGGGAATGAGTTTCATAGGCTATTGGGGACGGGGGAGGGGCAGTTCTTGTAGGTAATTGTCTGGTAATTGCCCCGCAGGTAATTGCTGTTTCTGTTTAAAGCTCAAGACCAATTTAATTCCTACCAGAGGAGGGTGCTGTTCAAATCACAAGCACATACAGTGTAGGAAAAGGTGTGTTCTGAAGTGCAGCGTGGAATGGTAGAATACAAGACTTGTATAATCGATTAATGAATAATCGTTAGACACATACATATTCACACCTGCTCATGTCTTCACACAAGCACAGATAAATAAGGATCCATAAACATTAATGTAAGATAATTTATACACAGCCTATATAAATGCATTATATATTATGTAGAACTGTTCCTAAGTATGAATCCTATGGATATTAAAACTGTGTGCGTGTGTGTGTGTGTGTGTGTGTGTGTGTGTGTGTGTGTGTGTGTGTGTGTGTGTGTGTGTGTGTGTGTGTGTGTAAAACACGTGGATCTTTCACTTCTGAAACTTTTCATATTATTACACGTTTTATGCCTTTGGATAAATAATGGAGAAAAAGAGTTTGAATGCAACTTATAATTACCTACATATTTATTAAACTATCTGTTTGTAATTATTGATTAGTAGTGTGTCCCGAACATGTGGCAGTAATTCTCTCAACAACAACAACGGAGGAGGAGGAAAAGAGAGAGATATCTCTCTCAACAACAACAACGGAGGAGGAGGAAAAGAGAGAGATCCCGCGCGCAGCGGGCCTGCTGGTCTATGGAAACGGGGCGCGCCTAATTAGCCGGTGAAATCCTCCACCGGGGCGATGAAGCGGAGCGAGGCGGGCTATTGTACGGTGTCGCTTTTCTTCCCGTCAGTCTTTCAGCGCGGGGCTCGATTGGCGCTGTCCCCGAGTCTGTGGGAACCGGGACAGCACTCTCACGCGGGCCCTCCTCAGGTCGACATCATTACACGGCCAATTAAGCTGGGTCAGCGGGCGGTGGCGAGGGCAAGACAGCGGGGGCGATTGTGTCCCCCCCCCCCCCCCTCCACAAACCTCTCCGCTCGCTCATCAACCTGCCCAAACAAGCCTCTATTTTGGTTTAGCGTTGCGTTGGCGCATTAAATTTTAACTATCAATTTGAACAGAACAGACGCTGAAACTTAAATGACTGCAAAAAAAAGTGTTTAGCGTGTGAGTCGTTACCTGACCAAATAATGGTTATACTTTTATTATCGGTTGTTGTGGGGCGACGAGGGGAAACAGGTGACTCGTTTTGGCACGACGACAAGCACGAGCGCGTTGGGCGCCAGCTGCGGGCGCTGCACGTTCAGCTGGTGCGGGACAAAGAGACAGGTGAGCGCGCGAGCTTGTTTACCCCGCGTGAAAGGCCTGGAGGTGCTCGCGCCGCCGCCGCCGCCGCGCCGGGCTGGGTGTCTCCCCGCCAAACCCGCACCTGGTCCGACGGTCTTGGCAGCGCCCCGGCGGCCTCGCAGGTGTTCCACTCGCTTTTGTGGTGGTCGACGCGGTGGTTCCTCTTCAGGACAAAACTACTGGGAGGGGGGGGTTTTCCCAGCTGAGCCCTCATCAGAGGATAACAAGACCCCCCCCCCCCCCCCTCGTCCCCCAGCCTTTACCCGAAAGTACGAGAGACCACTGTCAGAGTGGGAGGCTTGTGTGGGTAATTGTATGTAATTAGCTATTTTAATTAGCCAACCAGGTGCTTGGGATAGTCACCCATGCACACAGGCACCTGACAAAACACAAAATACTACTAGTTCTCTATCTATCTATCTATCTATCTATCTATCTATCTATCTATCTATCTATCTATCTATCTGTCTGTCTGTCTGTCTGTCTGTCTGTCTGTCTGTCTGTCTGTCTGTCTGTCTGTCTGTCTCTCTTGCTGTGTGTGTGTGTGTGTGTGTGTTCCTATGGGAGACATCCAAGGTGACAGGTGTTCAGTAGGGCAGGTGTGTGGAGGTATCTGAGTGGGACACTCAACAGACTGTTGCAGTAAGACAGCGGAGACAGCAGCGTCCTGCAAACTGTGGGCTCTGCTGAGTGTTTGGGTCCAGTGGCTAAAAGCTAAAGGGAGTGGCACCCATTTCATCTTTCTCTCTTTCTTCTAATACTGCCAGACCTGCCAGCTGTAAATTCATACTATGTTGAGTTTATGGCTGACAGGTCTAGCAGTACTTTTAAAAAGCACATTGTTAGCACTTTGTTTATTTATTTATTTATTTATATTTTTTAATGATAAATGAATTTTTCAAAAAAAAAAAAAATTAACATCCTCATGGGGATCAATAAAATGTCTGCTCAGTTTCAAAGTGGTTAATATTTTCCTGTAATTGGACATCTGGTCTCAACAAAGAGATGAAAATAATGTACTCACACACACACACACACACACACACACACACACACACACACACACACACACACACACACACTCACAGACTAAATGAGGCCAACACCACATTGGTCCTGCCATTCTACACATGTGCACACCTACACTATTCTGTCTTATATGTTCTTGTGCACCTGGGCAGGTGTGTATATGCTCGGATATAGATCTGCACAATTGATCAGCTCCTATTTAACACACTGCCACTTCACTAATGCACTATCCATCCTCTGGCCCTGTTTGTAATAGTGTTCTGAAGTGTCATGTCCACCGTGGATAGAGATGCTGGTGCCTTCACGATCTTTTGTCTCTTTCAGTATTTATTTTATTGACTGGATACAGGGTGACTAGATTCAGTCTACCTGCGGGGTTTGATGGGGAAAAGCACACACCCACTGTCATGCCAAGGCGTTAGGAAATGATCAACAATGCAGAGAGGACAGGAGGCACCCAAGGACATCAGGAAGAAGGTGGTGACAGTCCATCAGTGTGGGGAAACAAAGACCACCTCCAAAAGACTCCAGCTCCATCCATCCACTGTAAAACAAATCATTTACAAATGGAGGACACTGTATCACCACAACTCTGCCCAGAGGTGGATGGCCATCAAAACTTACACTAGGGAGTACAAGAAACATAATAATTAATTTCAAGGCCGACCCACACATCACCTTCAGAGAGCTGCAGACCTCACTGGCAGCATCTGGGGAAAATGTACATGCGTCTACAATCAGGCAAGAAAATCAATAAACATGGCATTCATGGGAGAGCTGCTAGCAGGAAGCTTCTGCTCTCAAGAACAAACAAAGCTGCCTGTTTAAACTTTGCCAGAGCACTTGGACAAACCTGAGGCTTTCTGGAAATCCATGGTCTGGATAGATGAGTCTAAAACTGAATTATTTGGCCACAGTCACAGGTGCCATGTTTAGAGAAAAGTCAACACTGCATATAAAGAGAAGAACCTCCTTCCAACAGTGAAGCATGGTTGTGGAAATGTGAAGGTCTGGCCCTGCTTTTCTGCCTCCGGACCTGGACGACCTGGATGAATATCATCCAGGGAACCATCAATTCTCAGGCCTATCAACAAATTCTTGACCAGAACCTCCTGCCTCAGTCAGGGAGTTGAAGCTGGGATAGAAATGGATTATGCAAAGCTACTGACCCTTGGCACAGTTTCCGTTCTTTACAGTTTTTCTCAGTCGATTTGGTTCATTTCTCACATCATGATTTACATTGGCATCACAACTAGAGCATTTCTCAAAACAGTGCAAACAGCAAAACTCAATGAAATACCTGCAAAAGCAGATACTTGGGCAGTCATGGCCTGGTGGTAGGGAACTGGTCTTGTGACCGGAGGGTCGTGGGTTCGATTCCCAGACCTGAGGACATGACTGAGGTACCCTTGAGCAAGGCACCTAACCCCAACTGCTCCCCGGGCGCCAGGCTAGGGCTGCCCACAGCTCTGGGCACGTGTGATCCACAGCCCTCTAGTAATCACTAGTGTGTGTGTGTGTTCTAACTGCACAGATGGGTTAAAAGCGGAGGACAAATTTCGATTGCGGTGTAAAAATCACAATTGACAAAATATGGCACATTTGCACATTTCACTCCAAATTCTTTGTTTTTGCCCCAAAATTAAATATTTAGGTCAGTCAATTTGTCAGTGCCATCAGAGTATCTAGTCTGTGTGCCTTTGCCTATGAACAAGGCAGTCAAAATACTTGTCATGTTTTCAGTGCAACTATAAGTCACAGACAGTGTAGACTGTATATTCTAATGGAAACTAGCTAAGCTTTTGATTTCAAGAATGCTGCACATTCTGTGGTATATCAAAACTTATTCTACACATTCAAAACAACCTGAGCACATACAGCCTCCTCTTGTTGTGTGAAAATGGAACCTCTGCCCCCCCTATGAGCTAGTCTTGATATCCTACATGGTATAAGAATCCAAAAATGCAACAATCCGTACAACACATTTTGATAAACATGTCATAAGCAACTGATAATGTAAAAAACAACAGACAACTGTCCATGTCCCTTTACAATATGTACAAAAGCATTTGCAAAATGTTAAACACAATGAGAAATGCAATTATGATGTGCACAAGTGACAAGGAGATGTGGAGATTGAATGAACAGTTTTGAGAATTTCAATTCTGATCTGAGAAACGAACCAAATCGACTGAGAAAAACTGTAAGAAAGAAATTGCTTTGTTGAATAAATACATTTTTTCTGTGTGTGTATTTGGAAGGTCTGCTTTATATATTGAAATTTGGATGCTTATTTCATAAGATAATTAAATTTTTTTTAGAAAACAACGATTGTTTTTGGGTGATTCACAAACTTTCAAGCAGCACTGTATCTGTGCCTATGAGCCTCAGGTTGTGATGGTGTGTGTGTGTGTGTTTGGAGGGACTGGGACCTGTGACTTCTCTCTTGGCCTGGGAGATGGTACCTGTTGAAGCACTGCACTGTTACCTGATCACAGATGAAAGCTTCCTCTGCCCCTCTGATGGACAGGCTGAATAGGAACACTTACTGTGTGGTGATAGACGGAGAGAATTAGGAGAACAATGCAGGCCAAATTATAGCCTTTTGCTGCAGGAGTCACTGATACCTACACACACACACACACACACACACACACACACACACACACACATAGGCTGGCACACATGCAAACTGGACCTTGTCAAGGCATGAATTATGTGTGTTTTTTTAAGATATGAGGAGTTGATTTCTCTTAAAATATCTTTAAATTATATATTTCATTTTAAAAATATTATTGGCAAAATCATATTGACAAATGTGTTTTATATATTATCTAGGCATGCAATAAGATGTCTTAATATACATGAAGGATGTATCGTAAATAATCCATGTACATAAAGAATCTTCTTGGTACATTTCTGTTGTAACCCTGTGATATATGTCCTACCCCCTCACACCCATCTGTGCTCTCTGTTACCACTGGTGGAGTTTAATCCTGATCACATTACAGAGAAGAGTATGTGGGCTGATTCACAGCAGGATTACTATGAGATTATGAGATTAGCAGTATCAGAGGTCTCTCTTTCTCTGTCTCTGTCTCTCACTCCCCCCTCACAACCTCACATATTCTCTCTCTCTCTCTCACACACACACACACACTCTCTCTCTCTCTCTCTCTCTCTCTCTCTCTCTCTCTCTCTCTCTCCCCTAGCCGAGCAGACCTCCTACTGGTTTAACATAAAATATTTATAATATAATATAATATAAACTGAAATGGATGTCATGTAATTTATGATAACCTTGTACTTAAAATTCTTAAAATATGATATTGTATGAAATACCTTCTTAGTGTCTTCAGTGATACACACATTTATTCATTATGACATTGACATCTACTCAGATCTCAGCAAACATATTCATATAAAACATTAAGTTCAGATGAACATGATAAACATGAGCACCCAGCGTGTGTTTCTACATCGAATTACAGTGAACGTATCAGTTTTCTAAATGCATGTTTCCTGTTCGTAACTCCTGCCGGGTTTAATCTGTCCACTCAGCATGAGAATTCGAGATGTCTGGAGTTCGGGCTTAGAGGCGTCAACTGGTGCTAGACGGACACATGGTGGACCAATCATCCACGACTTGATCCTCAGATGTTCCACCTTGCTCAGAGGATTGGCTTACAGAGGATTGGCTTACAGATGATTGGCTTACAGATGATTGGCTTACAGAGGATTGGCTTACAGATGATTGGCTTACAGATGACTGACGAGGCTTGGCCATCATCCCAGTCTCTAGGTGCTGGACAGGTAAGACTAGGTGCGCACACAGACCCACATCCTAATGCGGTCTGCAGTAATTACTGTTTAGTATTACGGTCATATCACATGTCACCACATTAAGGTTTATTAATGACTTTCCTCTATAATTATCTACAATAGCGTTTGCAACCTAGGCCGAAGCGTTATAAATATATTCGTTTTTGAGGCTGAGAACGATAGACCAAAGTTAACTTATTTTGTAACTTAACCAAATGTACTTGCTTTTATATATTACTAACAATGTTAAGACCAGGATGTAGATAAAGAATTAGGCCCTTGAACTACATGGTGCATTAAAGGTCATATGTCTGCAGGGTACCATTGGAAATGATGTTTTTTTAAGTTACCTAAGTTCACTAACCCTCGATGTTGTATGCCTGAACAAGGCCAATCGCGTCTTCCCATGATGGGCTTGTAAACGAGAATACCTTCTCCATGGTAACACAATACATTCGCAGTAGGCAATGGATGTCCGTTAGGGAGCCGGTACTTTAATAATCCTGCTTTTGATTATTTCCCATTTATAACGGAACGGTGCACATTATAGACCCACGTTTGAGCCAAGACAGACCGAGGGAGTCCTTTTATCGGTGTAGTGGTTAGGGTTAATGAAAGTCATTTTAAAATCGCTTTCTTTCTGCGAGAGAATTGTTTATGACGGAGATCCCTTACTCACGTGTGTCGTTTTGAGTACACTTTCAAATGTCATTTGAGCGTGTGCCGCTGATGCGTACAACATGGCTTCCTCATGACCGTGCATCCTTGTAGGGGTGTGTGTGTGTGTGTGTGTGTGTGTATCACGTACTAGGCTGTTTGCTAGATGAGGGTCTCCAAAAGAGAGCTCATGATAGCAGCTCTTCGTGTTACCAGGAGAAAATATGTCTTTGGTATGCTATGCTGTCTGTGCTTGGAATGCTAAGGTATCTTGTAGTGTCAGTCCATACAAGATACGAATGTCAAAGGAATGTGGATGTACTGAGAATGTGTGAGCTCGTGGGGGTCAAAGGTTATGATGGCAGAAGTCTGTCAAGTGCAGATGTGTTTTCCTTTGAGTCCTGTGTGAAGACCTACATGCTGTCTGTTGGGGATGTAGTTGCAGTCTACGTGAATGTGTTGTGTTAGATAGATGAGGCATCTAAACGCAGTATGTGCTGAGAAATAATGTTTTGGAATGAATGAAACCCAAGGTTGCTTTACAATTAGGTACACTGGTACAAGCTTTTACAACCACACACTGGTGAGAAGTGGCAGCCAGTTGTCAGTTGCAAATCTATCACACAGCGATACTCTCTACCGCCCCCTGTGTGTCTGAATCAGGTGCAGGAAGGGGAGAAAGGACAGAACAGAGCACCATCCACCACTGGGCAAGCCAGCCAAAGTTCCACATTCATGCACACACACTCAGACAAGGAGAGACACACGGTCACTATTTACCTTTTTGGACTGTGGCAGGAAACCGGAGACCACAGAGGAAACCCACACAGACACGGGGAGAACATGGAAACTCCACTCAGATAGGGACTTGAACCCAAGACCCCAGTGCTGAGAGGCAAACGTGCTCACCACCAAACCACCATGCTGTTCACGGGTTTTGGTTTGCGCACTTTACATATTAAACCATCCTATTTCCCTGAGACTTGGCGTGATCACTTCCATTTATTTTCGCTTACCCTACCCGTCACATTTAGGTTGAACCGAAAATGAGTATCAAGTGAAAGGTTAATTTGCACTATCGAGATACGTCTCTCTGCAGTTTGTGTCATAAACACAAAAAGCTTTCCAACAAAATAGACTGATAAATAGACAGTCCCCAAAATATAAAGAAGTATAAATGTAATAAAGAGTATTTGAATTTGAGTGCAGGCAAGGCTAAATTATACATAAGGAGACAACAACCCCCCGACGATCTCATCATCCCCCCCTGCGACAATGCCACAGTGCATCTTGGTCCCACCTCCAAACACAGACTCCTCCCCCACACCACAGTGCATCCTGGTCCCATCTCCTAACATAGACTCCTCCCCCATCTCCAAACACAGACTCCTCCCCCCACACCCCAGTGCATCCTGGTCCCATCTCCTAACACAGACTCCACCCCCCACACCACAGTACATCCTGGTCCCATCTCCTAACACAGACTCCTCCCCCCACACCACAGTACATCCTGGTCCCATCTCCTAACACAGACTCCTCCCCCCACACCCCAGTGCATCCTGGTCCCATCTCCTAACACAGACTCCACCCCCCACACCACAGTACATCCTGGTCCCATCTCCTAACACAGACTCCTCCCCCCACACCACAGTACATCCTGGTCCCACCTCCTAACACAGACTCCTCCCCCCACACCACAGTGCATCCTGGTCCCATCTCCTAACACAGACTCCTCCCCCCACACCCCAGTGCATCCTGGTCCCATTTCCTAACACAGACTCCTCCCCCCACACCCCAGTGCATCCTGGTCCCATCTCCTAACACAGACTCCTCCCCCCACACCCCAGTGCATCCTGGTCCCATTTCCTAACACAGACTCCTCCCCCCACACCCCAGTACATCCTGGTCCCACCTCCTAACACAGACTCCTCCCCCCACACCCCAGTGCATCCTGGTCCCATTTCCTAACACAGACTCCTCCCCCCACACCCCAGTACATCCTGGTCCCACCTCCTAACACAGACTCCTCCCCCCACACCCCAGTGCATCCTGGTCCCATTTCCTAACACACACTCCTCCCCCCACACCCCAGTGCATCCTGGTCCCATTTCCTAACACACACTCCTCCCCCCACACCCCAGTGCATCCTGGTCCCATCTCCTAACACACACTCCTCCCCCCACACCACAGTACATCCTGGTCCCACCTCCTAACACAGACTCCTCCCCCCACACCCCAGTGCATCCTGGTCCCATTTCCTAACACAGACTCCTCCCCCCACACCACAGTACATCCTGGTCCCATTTCCTAACACAGACTCCTCCCCCCACACCCCAGTGCATCCTGGTCCCATTTCCTAACACAGACTCCTCCCCCCACACCCCAGTGCATCCTGGTCCCATTTCCTAACACACACTCCTCCCCCACACCACAGTGCATCCTGGTCCCACCTCCTAACACAGACTCCTCCCCCCACACCACAGTGCATCCTGGTCCCATTTCCTAACACAGACTCCTCCCCCCACACCCCAGTGCATCCTGGTCCCATTTCCTAACACACACTCCTCCCCCACACCACAGTGCATCCTGGTCCCACCTCCTAACACAGACTCCTCCCCCCACACCCCAGTGCATCCTGGTCCCATTTCCTAACACACACTCCTCCCCCCACACCCCAGTGCATCCTGGTCCCATCTCCTAACACAGACTCCTCCCCCCACACCACAGTACATCCTGGTCCCACCTCCTAACACAGACTCCTCCCCCCACACCACAGTGCATCCTGGTCCCACCTCCTAACACAGACTCCTCCCCCCACACCACAGTGCATCCTGGTCCCATCTCCTAACACAGACTCCTCCCCCCACACCCCAGTGCATCCTGGTCCCATTTCCTAACACAGACTCCTCCCCCCACACCCCAGTGCATCCTGGTCCCATTTCCTAACACAGACTCCTCCCCCCACACCCCAGTGCATCCTGGTCCCATTTCCTAACACACACTCCTCCCCCCACACCCCAGTGCATCCTGGTCCCATTTCCTAACACACACTCCTCCCCCCACACCCCAGTGCATCCTGGTCCCATTTCCTAACACAGACTCCTCCCCCCACACCCCAGTGCATCCTGGTCCCATTTCCTAACACAGACTCCTCCCCCCACACCCCAGTGCATCCTGGTCCCATCTCCTAACACAGACTCCTCCCCCCACACCCCAGTACATCCTGGTCCCATCTCCTAACACACACTCCTCCCCCCACACCCCAGTGCATCCTGGTCCCACCTCCTAACACAGACTCCTCCCCCCACACCCCAGTGCATCCTGGTCCCACCTCCTAACACACACTCCTCCCTTCTCTTCAGCCCTCTCCGTACACCCCGGCAGCGTCTCCATCCCAACAGTCTCCCGCTCCCCTGCTGAGTGCACTCCATTATGGCCTCACTCCCTACGCACTCCACCCGACGCACTAAAAGCCAGGCTGGGGAGCGCTCGGGTTAAGAGGCGGGAAAATGGGGCCCAGGCCGAGAGGACGGGACCATTCAGTCCACTGATTGCTGATTTGTCAGTAGGGGGGAGAGTGTGATAATAACACTCACTTGTTCACCTCTCCCACCTTCTTTCCTTTTAGGGATAGTGGAGGATGGAAGGTTCAAATGGACAGTGGGTACAGGGTGTGTGTGTGTGTGTGTGTGTGTGTGTGTGTGTGTGTGTGTGTGTGTGTGTGTGTGTGTGTGTGTGTGTGTGTGTGTGTGTGTGTGTGTGTGCATGCCTGCGTGTGAATGTACCTGGGTACATGTATGTGTGTGTTTGTTTTCATATTTTCTATCTATCTATCTATCTATCTATCTATCTATCTATCTATCTATCTATCTATCTATCTATCTATCTGTCTATCTGTCTGTCTGTCTGTCTGTCTGTCTGTCTGTCTGTCTGTCTGCCTGCCTGCCTGTCTGTCTGCCTGTGTATAAACCACTCAAAGTGACAGTTTTGGAAAACGTTAGAACTTCTGACATTAGTCCATTTAAGGCCTTGAGTCTAGATGGTTGGACCTGTCATGTCCAAGAAGGAAAACTATCGTGGTATTTTAATTCGTGGTAAATAATAAAACACTGAAGGAGGATGGATGTGTATTTCTGCACACGCTGAATGCTGTTGTGTAACATATTTACTCCTTGCCTTCATGAGTCCAGTCTGCCCCGTGCATTGTCACCCTCCAGACTACAGATCTCCATTGCATTTGCCAACCTGCATTAATTGATGAAACGTTGTAGCAATCAGTGGCTGGTTGGCACCGTGCTGTCCTGCCAACACCAGGCACTCAGAGCAGACTCGGTGCCAGCTCACGGTACGCCACACCACGGAGATGCCGGAACACTCTTTCTCTCTCGCCCTCTTTCTCTCTATCCTTCTTTCTCTCTCCCTCTCACACTTTCTTTTTCTTTCTCACTCTCTCTCCTTCATCTCTCCCTCTCTCTCCCTCTCTTCCCGGCCAGAGAGGGGAGGGTGTTTGTGTGCAGTGGTGGGTGATGGGGAGTGGTGGAGGTGACTGAGTCTCACACAAAGGCAAACACAGCTTCCCCTGTGCAGCGGCCCTGTGAAATCGTTTCACTGCCAGCCAAACTTCCAGAATCCTTCAAAATGGAGAGAAGCCAAGCAGCAGGATGGGAGGGAGAAAGGCAAGGAGGGAGAGAGAGAGAGAGAGAGAGAGAGAGAGAGAGGGGAGGGGTGGAGGAGGAGAGAGAGATAGGAGGAGGTGGAGGAGAAAGAGACACAAGGGGTGGAGGAGAGAGATAGACATGAGGGGTGGAGGAGGAGAGAGAGAGATAGGAGGGGTGGAGGAGGAGAGAGAGATAGGAGGAGGTGGAGGAGAAAGAGACACAAGGGGTGGAGGAGAGAGAGACATGAGGGGGTGGAGGAGGAGAGAGAGAGACATGAGGTGTGGAGGAGGAGAGACACAGGGTGTGGTGAAGGAGGACAGAGAGAGACGGGGTAGAGGAGAGAGAGACACATGAGGGGGTGGAGGGGGAGAGACAGGAGGGGTGGAGGTGAGAGAGAAGGAGACAGGGGGTGAAGGGGGGAGTGGATGGGGTGTTGGGGAGGGCACTGAATCACTAAGCTACGTTCATTAACCTCATCTCAAGGTGGCCTGTAACTACACTTCCTCTAATCTTGTCAAGCACCACATGAAAAGAGCAAAAAAGAACAAAAATTGAGAAGAGAGACTTCCAAAAGGGAGCAAACATTAGAGCTGCAGTGTAGCAGCTGTGTGGCCAGCACTGCAGAACACACTACTGCACAAACTCGTGTTCATATTCTTATTGTCTTTTCAACTGCTGATCACGTCCTAATAGAGAAATCTCTTTCAAAATCCCAAGTATGAAAATCAAAATCCCAAATGGTGAGTTGTGGAATAACCTTGTGGAAAATAACCGACCACCGAACATTTCAAAATTCCCCCAAACGAGATTAAGTGCATTTTGATTGCCGGAGAACACCGTGCGCTCCCAGGCCGGCCTCAATTAGGTGACCAATTAGCGCTGGTCCGAGCTCGGCAGGTGCGAGGTGGCGGTTCGGCCGGCCAGTCAGCACAACTGCAGGCTTGATTTCCAGCGCTGCCGTGGGCAGTCAGGATGTTATTATCGAGGCTTGACATCAGCGGACTAATGCGGTCGCCACGGCACCGACTCGGGACGCACGCGGTGAAGAGGTGAGGCGAGTCTCGCGGGGTTCGGATGTATGTTTCACTCACAGCCGCGAGGAACAACGTTAGAACAAAAACGCACGTCAAAGTGCGCGGCTGAGAGCCCAGGCTCATTTCTGCCGCCCTTTTAATAGATTTAGCATAATATATTCCTTTTATGTAATGCCCATCATTATTGGCCCATTTTTTCCTCAAGTACAGACTAGAGTAGACTGTCACCTGTAAATGTGACCACACGTCTGTTTACATGTAAACAAATGTTTACTCACGTCTGTGAGCGGAAAGATCACACAAAAAAAGATTGACAGAAAAAAAAACCCGCGTAAAGTGCACGAGCCCGCACGCACCCCCCCCCCCCCCCCCGTACGTGGCGATCGGTCAATGCAAAAACAAAGGTCACAACTTTTTCGGAAATGTCACTCTCTCTCTCTCTCTCTCTCTCTCTCTCTCTCTCTCTCTCTCTCTCTTTCGTCACTTAGTGGCCTGTATGTCGGGAGGGGGCTCGGCCTGCTCCCCTGTCGCCGGGGGCACCGCGAATAAAGCGGCTCCGCGTCTGGTGTGTGGAGGCAGCCGGAGCAAATGCCGCAGGAGACCATTGTTGCCGCGCTCGCGCTGCGGGCAAAGCGAGGAGGCGGGTGGCCCTGGCACGAGCGCTGCGCTCCAATAGAGTCGTACTGCTCGCGAATGCGTGCGCGCCGCTGCGCCCGCGGGCTGCAAGTGGGCTTCTCTCCCTCTCTCCGTCTCTCAACCTGACTCGCTTAACACCGATTTTATAAACAACGCTCGGTTTCTAAATAAATTGCTCTGGTTTAGAGGAGATGGAAGTGTTTAATCACCGCCAGATCTTCCTATACTATACTTCGGAGGTTGCGTACATCTGACCTGCCAAGGTGAAGACGCCCTGTTGTACAGATCTGACGGGAGCAGGTTAACCCAACAGGGCTAAACGATTTGCAGTGTTCACGTAATAGTGTGGCTGGCCACGATGTCAAGTGTAATCCAGACATCCGTTTTTATTATCCATTATTATTTTTTTTTCAAATCCAGAGTAGTAGCTGGGCAGACAGGTTGGCTTTAAAGTGCATTCACCTTCAAGACCTGAAAAATGCAAACAACCAAACAGAAACACACATTCAGGCTGATGTGAGGCAGCGAGAAGATGAATACATGTGTAAAGGATAAAAATAAGAGTTTATGGGTCAGGGAAATAGTCATACTCAATGTTTGCTTAGGTCCAGGAAGACTGGATCTGGTACTGACCTCCTGACTGCTGCTGTGCTTAATTCATTGTTTCTTATCAAAGCTCGACAAGCGTGTCTGGGGGTGAGTCACTGGTGGGATTAGTTAGACATTCGCTGACACAAACTCATAGATCAGCAGTGAGCAAAATGGGGGCGACCGCTGGTTGAATAATCTAAACAGCACAGAAACATGTCGCAGCCTTAAAGGGACACTCAGACAAACACGCCAATGTTGCTTTTAATTGACGTTATCAGACAGACTCCACGTGGCGTGTAACATACGTGCGTGAGGTCATGCGAGCTGGTCACTATTCGCCTCCACTTTACCCTGTTATCGTGGCCAAAATGCCTTTACCTCCGTGTCTGGGCCACACTGGGAGCCCAGGCCCCTCCCCCCCACCAAGAGTCCGGCTGATTGGATGATTATTTCTCGGGGAGAACGAAGTGGCTGCTAACAGAGGCGTGACAATGACCCGAGGTATAGGTGATCAAGGCTGGGTCCGGAACAAAGAGTCCGGCCCGAGAGCTACACCGCCATCGCTCGGGTTCCATTACCTACTGCGTCTTTTGGGTAGCGGAGCTGCAGTAACTGGACCCAGGGCCCTAACCAGCCGAGCCTGGCCGTCTGTCAAGTTCATTGTGTTTGTCTCAGGTGAAACAGGACACCACAAGTGTGTATGTGTGTGTGGCGGTGGTGGTGGGGGGGTTCAAAGGATCTGGGGGCATCAGACATGACCCTGGAGTGGTGGCAACCTGTGACCTGTGCTCATGATATCAACAGCGCTGGTGATAGTGGCAGTAATGACTAGCCTGGGACAGAGGAACAGTACAGAGTTCATATGCAGCTCTCTGTGGGGCTCTTATTAGTCTGTTACCACTGTGGTGACCCCGAGGAGGCAGAAACCTAAGAGCTGCTTATTTCTAGAAGCCAACAATGCAGGCCTCTCATTCACACTGCCTACACAGCCAAGTTGGAGTACACGTGGCGGGTTGGAGTTTAAGAATAAGTTAAACAGGCAGCAAGACAAGGTGAACTTGGGTGTGAGTGTGTGTGTGTGTGTGTGTGTGTGTGTGTGTGTGTGTGTGTGTGGTGGCGGATCGGGTAAATGAATGTGGTGCCACGGTGACAGTTACTTCACAGTCGGTGGTGACAGAGACAAAACTCCCTTCCCCAAAGATAATTACAGTTTGGATCTGCTCTCCAGTGTCGCTCCAGTCATGTTTATGCAGCCTGCTCTAACCTCTCCTCTCCTCCCCTCTCATCCCCTCTTCTCTCCTCCCCTCCCCTCCCTTTCCTCTCCTCCTCTCTTCTCTTCTCTCCTCCTTTCTCCTCTCCGCTCCTATATCCTCCTCATACAAATACTAAAAGCATCTAATGAGATTGCACTGGAATGTCTTACACTTGTAGGGAGGAAACGTTTAGATGATTACAGACCTAAACATCTATAGATATAAATCAACCAATGATCTGACATCATATATTTCAACCCTGCAGAAGAAGATGACAGACGTATCAGCAGTGTAAGGTCTGCCCAGCTGTTGTGCTTCCTGCTTACATTATTCTACAGTAGTATTTCCCCATAAATTGTAGTATCTGTGGTAAAGTTTCAATATCACGGTAGTATCAGTCAGCACATATGTAAAGTGAACTGACTTCACGCTGTCATAATCGTGTTTGTGTTTACAATCTGTTGTCCGTGTCTGTTGGTGACTTCAAGCCCTAGTTGTTCATGGTTTATTGTTTTATTTGTTGAAATGTTTTTGATAATGCCCCATTGTGAATTCAAGAACTTAAGAAGAATCTGAATCATATCCTTCAACAGGAAATTGAAAGTGAAATGAATTCAATCAAAGTGTGTCTGGCTCTAACGTGAACCCATGTGTGCAGACTCAGATTATGGAGCTATAATGGGAAGAACCAAAAACCTCCAGACTGCTGCTTCCTGCACTGTTTTAATCCCATATGTGTTTCCTCTAAACCACGTTCCACTTCCATGTGGACGGTGTAATAATCAGTGTAAAAGTGGATCAGAGTGGTGGGAGAATGTGTGTGTGTGTGTGTGTGTGTGTGTGTGTGTGTGTGTGTGTGTGTGTGTGTGTGTGTGTGTGTGTGTTTGTGCACTTGTGAATCTTGAGCCAGGATATCACTAACATGCATGGTTCCCTGGTTAAGCAAATCCCTGTCTAGGATTTGCATACTGCTAAATACGTATGAGCTTCCAAACATTAGAGAGGATTTGCAGACAGACAGACAGACAGACAGACAGACAGACAGACAGACACACACACACACACACACACACACACACACACACATAGTTAAGGCTAGCCTATATAACTGCAGTTTCTCACTAGCTACACCATCAGATCGTACCATATATAATTCACTGCATATGTGCTTGAGAGCATAAACTTGTCTGTCATGCTCTCGGGTCACGACAGACTTTTGAGTGCCTCACGCCTCGACTCAGTCACGCGCTTAGATATCACGTGCTTGTAAATGTCTTCTAAAGGAATACTTCAGGCCCATAATGCCAGCTTTGCTAATTGTGAATGGAAGCTTCTAGGGTCCAGCTACCATTATACAAATGAGCTCGAGCGAACTGGTGTGGAATAGTTTACACTCGTTTCTTAGCGAATACGCCTTTTCCCTTGACGGCGGGATCAATCAATCAATCAATCAATGATTATCTGTTTTGTGTGGTCACGGACGGTTCTGGCTACTTTAATATGCACTCATATCCACTGATGCCCACGTGAGAAACATCCCAGCCTTACATGGTCGAGTTAGTAATGCAGGCTCATTTGCAACCTTAATGGCAATTGTGCAAGGCGGACAGGTGGATAAAAGTGCGGGTTGACCATCTGGTTATGGAAAACGGGAGAGAGAAAGAGAGAGAGAGAGAGAGAGAGAGAGAGAGAGAGAGAGAGAAATGTGTTTCGTGCAGTTCGGAAATATTTCTATTCATCTCCTATTAGAACTGCGATGATGCGATTTTATGTTCAAAATACGTTACAGTAGCGCTTGTTTCTTATAGACTGCAAATGTTCACTCTCTGTAATATACAATTAACTTGCACCTACACATCTTACACGTGTAATTACAGTGCAATTAAGATGGAAACATTTATTTAATGTAATAAATAAACATGTAATCTGAATTAACCTTGGACACACTTTGATTTCAGCACCTGGACAGCTCCACCTGTGGACTTAGTCTCCCAAAGATCCAACGAAAACAAAAAACAAGTAAACAAAAAAAATCTTAATTTTTCTTAATTTTTAAAAGTGTTTATGTCGGATTTTCACTTTCTGGCAAGCATTGGGGAATCATTTATCACTGCAAAAACTTTTTTTAAGGAGAACTTCCCATATATGTTCCTCAAAAACGTCTAATGACTCGAATGAAAACGAGATGGAGTGGGCGGACTTTTAGATTAGACTTCGTTCGGCGAATGTAAAGCGAAACTGTCCCGGGCAAGTACGGGGGTGCAGCTGTGCTGGAGGGCTGTAAAATCCAGCGAACAATTGCGGTCACTGTTCCTCAACCGTTCGCTTTCCAAAGCCCATTTGCATAGTCCGTTCTGGTTGATTGACTACTATAGCCGGTCCGGGTGACTTCCTTTGTCCGCTAATCAGCATAAGACGGCGGGGTGACAGCCCTCAGGTGACAGATCCCCTTTTGAACGCGAACATGGCAATGTGAAGAAGAGACTGAAATGCCACCGCTTCCATAGGTTTCGGTGAGAACGTGATCGAGCGCGCCTATAGGTCTAAATGTCCGGAGCGTCAACTAACTGCCTGCGCAGTGGGTTACGAAGTTAAAGCGGTTCTGAACTCGAAATAATCGGAAAGAATATTTAAAGTCGTGGTCGTATCATTGTTGATGCTAATCACGGCTCGTGGATAATCGCCTGGAGAAAGGAAGTGCCTGTCAAACACTCGCAAGAAGGCCTGCACTGAAACGGAGCCCGTAGCCTACATTAGATGAAAACCGAAGTAGTTATGATACTCCTTATACACTGTTTTAAACAGATATTCGGAATAAATAGATTACAATAGCAATCTAAATTACAAAGACTATAACTATTCCCTAACTGTAAATTTATGGAATATAAAATATAGCCACAATATCTAATCAGAAAGTCACGTTGTGGCAAATCTGCGTTTCAGTCTTAAATTTGACATTTTGTAATTTGAGGAAAAACTGCTTTAGAAAATTCCATTTAAATTATAGACACCAATGAAATAATTACAATGCGTACCTAAAATAAAAATATATATAGTATGTGAAACCATGTCGAAGAAAACGACAATCATGATAATAAAATGTAGCCTAAATTACTTTGGCAATTAACATAATATTTTGAATTTTGGGTTTTATTGCAGTTTATCTGTGACTAATTAGACGATAATTCTTTTTTTTTTGGACACTGAAATAAATTATTGTGAATTCTGCAAATAACGTCATTAACTGCGCTTTTAATATCGGCTTGTGAGCACCGGGAGAGACGCACGCTCGAGACGACATCTCCGACGGGCTTTAAGATGTCATCTCCTTCAAGCTTTACAACTGTGCGCTCCTCGTACATTAAGCAGTATGTGCTGTATTTGCAGGCCGGGAGTCTCCTTTTGTCCGGCGCACCTGCGTCGCTTCTAGTTGTCTTTGGGAATTTGCTCATGTTTGTAATCAGCTTTTGTAAGTGCCAATGAGTGCACGGATGAGTGAAAGTTCCCAGCCGCGCGATGCGGCACGCGGGCCCGCTGAATGACTGTCGGAGTGAGTCGGTGCTCCGTCTCAGCTCTGCCAAATTCCAACAGTCTCTCACAATCACGACTGCCCAGCACGGCCTCTGTAGAGGCGGACACTGGATACAGGGATTGCACGTGTGTGTGTGTGTGTGTGTGTGTGTGTGTGTACACTCCTGCTGCCAACTGGTCCCTCAAAGGTGTGCTTTTGGAATGTATTTATAAACTGTGCTATAGATTGATAAAGAAACAGTGCATTCGACATACAAGTTGGTGGCCATTTCACATGCACGTCTCTTCAAGACATATTTGATAAAGTAGGCCCGACAAGTGATGGATAAAAAAAAAACTTGTTTTATAAGTTTTGACATAAACGTGTTAGACGAAGTATAAACGTATGAATTCGGTTCTAAGTTTTCGTGACCCCCCCACCCCCCACTCCCCCACCCCCGTCCTCCGCCCTCTCCCCGGTACCCATCTGACATTCAACAAGATGCTGACACGATTTAGGGGAGCATCTCGGGCTCCGAAACGGCACAAAACGTCTCTCTCCTCTCCGCGAGGTTCTGGATTAGGCAAGAGGCTGCAAGATTGTTAAACATGTCAACGTGTAATTGCACGATAAGGCTCGCGCGAGGAATTTATTGGCCCGGTTGCTATTTCTACTCCCCGCTAATCTCCCGCCGCACACTCGTCCTCTCCAATCTGTCTCCGTAATCTTCCGTGGCAGAAAGGCAACCAATGGCGTCAGGAGCGGCTCCTCTTTTTTTTTGGGAGAGACGAGAAAATATGCAGGGAAGTGATAAACGCGGATGCTAATTAGGGACATTTAGGACAGCGAGCGCAAGGGTTCTGGGGTTTACACACGGAGAACATTTGGACCAGTTATGACGGTTTCTTAGTAGTAAAGCGGTTTTTCCAACCCGCAAGGGGAGACTCTTGAGTTTTGGATTTGTTAGTTAGAAGTTTCGTTTTCTGGTCCTTTTCGCTGTATATGAAGCGAACTAGTGAACTTTAGTAGAAAACGAGTCGGGTAGCAACTCACTGTGTCTTTACGCGCAAGACCGAAGTGAGTTAAGGTAGAGAAGTCAAATGTAAAAATCTTACTTCGGAGTGGAACCCCATTTGAAGGACTCCAATCCGAGTAAATGTGTTAGGTGTAATATATATATTTTTGCCATTAGCGCCTCACCAGTCTATAAAACATTGGAAGACGGCGTATTATCACGTTGTTCAACGTTGGTACTGTGTTGAACCATATCCGCTCCTATTGCCGCATAACACGTCGAATATTAAACCAGAACAAACCACCAGATCCTCACACGACGTGATTGGCAAAAAAAAGAAATTCACACGGTCACCAACAAAATAACTGCAGGGCTCCCCACACACCCGCCCTCCCGAGGGCCCAACGCTGTTACAGGAAATCTCAAAGCCTTCCGCGGTTCCGGTAGGTAATTGCAAAGAGACTGTGACTCGTCGCTGACCCCGGGGTTAGCTCTCAGGCCCGACTAATCCCCCTCTTCCCCACACAAAACACCCCGCTCTCTGCATTCAGTCTAATCCTGCTGACACCCTACGGACGTTTCCTTGATGGCCCGCTGGTGATTCACTGAGAAATTCAACTTGTCATTTTTTTTTAAGTTGAAAGCAATAAACTAACAGGCGCAAAAAAATACTATTATCCTAAATACGAGGATGAAAGCCATGTGTTTTGTAGCAGTAAATGATAGGATATATAATTCCATTACGAGATATAGCACTTTATTATTCTAAGGTAAATAAAGTCGTGAATGGCGCCTTGTGTTCCCAGACGGATTTAGCTGAAGTGGAAGGGATTTAACAACGCTCACTAAGCAAAAGCTGGGGTTTGTTCATTGTACAATGAATAATGTCGTTTTCTTTGGATTGGTGGATCTTCGTTTTCATTGGATATTCTTTATTTAGAAGGGTCTTGATCTTTGACCGACTCCGTCCGTAACCTCTGAACAAGCAAACAGCAACACAGCTAACTGGTATAAATCTCTCTCCCTTTTGAAAGTTCATACTTCTGCAACGTCTCTCCTGAAAGATTGTGTCACGTTACTGAAATGTATTTGCGTTCAGACTGAAATTCGTTGCCCTCGTCAAATTTTATATAACTCAGTCAAATTATATGAGGCACGTTTAGCCTACGTCCTATGATACGTGACATTGAAATAGTCTGAACTTTGTTGTGTACACGTGGATAAATACATTGCCCGTATAACATTTGGGCCTTAATAGTAAAGCTGTTAAAATTATTTGTTGCATGTTTATACTACCCCATTTTATAATCAGCTTAATCGTATTACTACAGTTTATGGATAATGGGCAGACAATAATTTAGTAAAAGGTCGAACAATAAATAATACATCATTTAAAATGTATACAAAGACAATTACAATTAAACAACTACAAACGTGAGTTGCATTTTCATTAACACAACGTATGGCAACCAATAAAATTAGTTTGCTCAAACTTATTCCCGTTTTGTGTGAACAATATAATGTAAACGCGAAAGTAGAATATTCAAGGAAGTAAAGAAACCAATGACAGTTTGCAGTAAATAGGTCCGCCCGTTTCTGAGTTAAATCTAAGTTTGAAAAGATCTAGTATTTCGTTAGGGTGTCTTAATCTTATTTCTTTAGAAAATTCATATGTAAATAACATACAATATTTAATGGTATGATTATTTTAGATAATAATAATAATAATAATAATAATAATAATAATAATAATAATAAATTAATACATAATACAAGTGCAAACGCTTTAATTAAGACTGATTTTTATGTTTTTTGAGTCATACTGATTTATTTTGTTTTCATGTTTTATTCAAAATTCATTACAATTTAATTTGAATGTTTTTCCCTTCCTATTCTTCTTGCCGGAGCTCACGTCGTGTTCTGACTCGAATTTTGCTCTTACGAATATTTGCACTCTGAGGCCCAAGTCGGAAGTGTTGAATCATGTATTTTCTGGCGAGACTTCTAGAATCGCCCAGGCAGCTAGTCGACTGCAACCCTGTTTGTTCTGGACTGCCCAGTTGTGGCTCTGACAGAGTGAAATGCGACTAAAAAATGATACAAAGAGCAACAGCTGTGAAATTTATTCGTTTCATACCAACGCAAAAAATGTTTTCTTCCTCTTTTGAAAAAAAGAATTAAAGAAACTATTTACATTTCTTTAAGCCTATCAGTTTTCTCTATAATATATGCACAATTATTAAATACAACGACCAAAAGGGAATAGATCAAACACACAGGCTTAGTCACGTGTTTACAAACCAAAGAATTGTGTGCTGATGACACATAACATAAACCTTTAAAACATTGTAGGCATTTTCACTAGGCCTATAAGCTGTAGTCTCCACTCGTTCCCTGTTTAAAATGAGTATTTCACAACAACCAAAGTTACTTCAAAATTGTCAAACTGTCACAAGATAATGGAGATTGTTTAGAGGCTAGCTTACCTTCCCTTTAGCAAACGCACAGGCCTAAAGCTAATTTGTATATAGGCAATTTTCATTGAACTCTGGACAAACCTAGCTTACCCATACTGTGCCCCACTGTCCCGTCTGCTCACGTTCAATGTTTAAATAATAGTCGACTTTTACAAGAAACCATTCTGTACAAAAAGGTAGTTATGATCTGAAAAGAGGTAAATATTTGGTTACTTGTTTCTGCGTGGTTGGTTTTATGTTTCGTTTTTTTTCTCTCTTTCTTATTGTTCGTTTGTTTTAAATGTGTGTCAGCGGAACGGTTCCGTTAATGCCTGTCGTAGAACTTTGATAATGCTGAGGCAGCGCGTGAAGTCTGCTTTGGACCGAACTGTCCCCGGCCTCCGCGCTCGGTAAGTACATGCTTATCATCTCCCGCAAGTCCCCGGGACAGGGCCCCCGAGAGTGTGCGGTAACCGGGGGGCTCACGCTCGGTTCGGACTTCACGAGAGACCCCAACGAGCCAATGCCCCCCGAGGCGGCCACACTGGAGTTCTGGTGCTGTGCGTAAGATATCCCTCCGTAGCCCGAGGGCGAGGCGTTCATGTAGCTCTGAGAGTTTGATATGGGGCTGTACTGGAGAGCGCTCATGTCGTAGCGATGCATGGGCTGCGGGTTGTGTGGGTGGTGGTGGTGGTGGTGTCCGTGGTGGTGGTGCGCGCCGCTGCCCGGGTGCTGTCCGTACGCCAGCTGCGCCTCCTGCATCATCGCGGCGGCGGTCACGGCGGCGGCCACCTGTCCCGAGTACGCGCCGTTGGCCCAGCCGTTCATGTGCGCGTAGCTCGCCGTGGCGCCGCCGTGACCCCCGGGGCTCTCCAACCTCTGACCAACACCGCTCGCGCTCATCCCCAAACCCACACCGCCTCCACCGCCCGAACCTGCAAGCAGGCCACCCGCCAGGGAATATTTGTCCTTTTTCAGCAGCGTCTTGGTCTTCCTCCGCGGTCTGTACTTGTAATCCGGGTGCTCCTTCATATGCATGGCGCGTAACCGCTTCGCCTCGTCGATGAAGGGTCGCTTCTCCGCCTCGGACATGACTTTCCACTCCGCGCCGAGCCGCTTGCTGATCTCGGAGTTGTGCATCTTGGGGTTCTCCTGGGCCATCTTCCGCCGCTGACCCCGGGACCACACCATAAACGCGTTCATGGGTCTCTTTACGCGCTCCTGGTTCACTTTGTTCCCGGAGTTTGGTCCGGTGTGCCCCGTGTTCGTGTTCGTTTGAGGTCCCGGGGAGTGCAAGTCCGTCTCCATCATCATGCTATACATTCACCTGGCTGTAACTTTCTCGGTCAGCACAGAAACATTCAGCCCGACCAGCACCGAGGTCCGGACCGCCGCAGCCACGCGTAAAGAACACAAAGCAAACTCCCCAAGAAAACACACAAACAAGAAAACAGCGATACAATCCAAGACCGTAAAGCGTAAGTCGCTTGTCCTGTTTTTCTTTACTTTCTGTTCGTTTGATTTGCACATCCAGCGCGATGAAAAGAGTCTTTGAGCGACTTTCAGTGGCGCGGTAGAAAAGTTAATGGGCGATCGGCCACGTGACGCGCTTTGACAGCCGCTAAATGAGGCGAAGTCAGCCAATAGCGTTCCAGGAACGGACCTGATTTGCATGTCTCACGGTCACGTGACACGCACGGGCGAGCGCTCGTGGCAGGCTGGAAGGGGTTCCTCTAACTCAGACAGTAAACAGTAACACACCAAACCTGCCCTGCGTGTGTTTGGCAAAATCCATTCAATTAATAAAGGAAATAATATAGAGAACTCTAACATTTAATTCAGATAAATGAGCAAATCAACTGTTGATTGTGCATGTGTTCATTTATTTGATATTTATCGTTGGTAGCCTATGTTGGTTTAAATCGTTGAATGTATAAGTTAAACCTGATCTAGCTCACAAAGGCATCAAGCTGAAAATAAATTAGAGGTCGTCATGTTTTGTGTAACCCGTGACCTTTTAAATTACACACTGATTTCATTTTGACAGATGCTGAAAGATTTCGTTCTTGTTACGCGCATGCCAAATCGCAACACGCACATTGAAACATTAGCCCTCCAAGTCGCATAAAAGTCAGCAAAAGTAGACGAAAATAAATAAACGAATGAATGAATAAAACAGGCGAAAATAGCTCATTGACTGTTTGGAGGCTTGTCGCCGGGTCTGATCAGATCTAGGCTCAGCCACTCCACACAGCTTCGCCATTTCTCGCTGCTCGCAGCTTTTGTTTCGAGCTGTTTTAAAATCTGTGAAAGACTCTTTTCAGCAAATTGGTGCCACAGGTGCTCCCCTGTTGTGTCGGTTGCTAAGAAACAGGTGACTGACGCCCAGTGCACGTGCCAGACCAGCCTCTTTGTCCACAAGTGGCTTGAGGACGATGTTAAAAATCTTATTATGAAGAAACCGAATCATCGGTGTTAGCCAAGATAACCACAGGTGATGTTTTACATTTACAATACGTGACGCATTTTATAAATGCTGTTTTGTGTTATGTCCTGTAATAAAAATAGGGTCTACTCAAGATCTCTGAATAAACCAATGGACATGTCTGCTAAAGATAGAATTATACCAGTTTCAAATGCGAGAAATTGGATAAAATTGGACATACTTCAGATTCCCTTTTTAAAGCTTCGAATCTAATTGACATGGGAGTAAAACTGGGGAGCGGGCGTTAGAGCTACAGAAACCCCTCACACCGCCGCTATGTTGCTAATGTAAAGACAGGTTTTAGGACCATATTCTTTTTTCTTCAAAGGTAAATTCTTCACGAAAAAGGAGATTATTGATATTAAAGAATTGTAAGAAACAAAGGCACATATGTCTTAATCTAGTAATTATTATTATTATTATTATTATTATTATTATTATTATTACTAATAACAATAATAATAATAATAATAAAAACATTACTATACAATTCTTAGATATTTTAAAATGGCATTGACATAAATAGTTTAATGCTGTCTCAGTTGACACGTGTAAATGCACCACGTGAGCACACACCTCAGCTGACCGCACTGCCTTAACATTAAGGGTTCAAAGAGCTTTGATTTCTAACTAAGAGACACAAGCCCCCAGTTGTACAGGTATAAACGATACAATAGCAACTGGACTACAACATCGTTAAGTCTGTAATATGTCTATAAAAAGGCGTATTGCCACATATATTTGTTTGATTTTTCTCTCTTCCTTTAGAAAGATTCATTGCAAGGCAACACGAGCCGGGAAACGTCAGCGCGAGGGAGTCGCGAGCACATCATTCAAATTTCACACCAGACTTGTTCAGAATATCTCAATTAATTGTTAATTGAGGCGAAAAATAAATATCGCGTCAGTGGAACACTGTTAACAACTTAATCATCACACTCATCACTGGAAGAAGAATGGGCATATCCATTATGCAATTATGCGTTATTTGTCGAATTACACTATTGGTTTAACAATGCTCTTCGCTTTATTCAGGACAGAATTCTAACTGGGCAAAAGTAGTAATTAAAAAACGCTCCAATAAACTACACTGGAGCAAATACAGTGGGCTATTGTCTTGTGTCTGTTTGTTGTTTTACCGCCGTAAAATTATCGTCTGCATATATTTATTGGTAGATGGCCTCATATTCATATAGTAGTTGTACGGTGCAATTTCCAATTAAATAACGACGTACGCAGTTCCAACAGCCATGCGATCCAAGTTGTTATCCCATCAAAATGAGGGACATTCAATGAATCATTTCATAATTATTTATCAAACTTAATTATATTTATTGGAACTAAAATAAACGTTCTCATTTGCCAATGATCGTGCAGAACGTGCATGAGTGATATAATGTAACGCAATTACTTTGTTTCTGCACCTTACCAACAGCGCTCAGTGGTTGCATAACCTGAAATATCAGCCTTCTTTGAAAGACCGTTTTTAAAATATGAGGCTTTTTTATATTGCATGTGTTCATCGGCTCATTTCGAATCAGTATACCAAATCAATATGCCGAATTAATACACACCGAATTATACTGTATCTCACGGTAGTATATGCCAAATTAATTATAATGGAGATTAAAAAAAACATTATAATCTATAGGCTATAATAATAATAATAATAATAATAATAATAATAATAATAATAATAATAATAATAATAACGTAATCTAAACTAAGTTAAGGTTTATTATTAATATGCAGTTACAATTTCAGTTGGTATGAGATGATGTCTCCCTTATAATGTTATCATTTATAAATAAATCCGACGTAATTGAGGGCATGGCCTTCCTTAAAGTCCGTGTTCTATTAATGCAGAGATCAGTTCACTTCTTTGTGAACTTTTACAGACGCGGTGCAAAACGCGACCACGGCTTCAGTCGAGCGCGAGTGGTGCAGGCTGAAAGAGCCGATCCTATTGCGAGGAGCGCTTTGCTGCTAAAACCCTCCTGCGCACAGCCCTGTGTTTCAAATACTCCCCGCGAGACAGCGCGCAGAAATAAGTGGCGTCGCTCCGTTTCATCCCGTCTGCAAAGTGAATTAGAGAGTCTCTTGAACTTGTGAGAGCGCACGGGGTTTAAAACGGTCAACATCTGTCAGGTGCGCGAGCTTTCGCTCTTCACCGCGTTTTAAGCATAATTGGATGCGGAGGGGAGGAGGCACGCGGAGGGGAAAACTTCCATTTTACGCCCATTTTCAGTCCCAGACTTATTTTCGCGCAATTTTCACAACGTCACTGACACACTGAGTGCCGAGGCACAGAAATATAAAGAGGTAAATAGGATAACACTCGCACACCTACCACCCAGACCAAATCAACAATCAAAACGTGAAAAGAAGAGTCACAATACCAACCAAAATACTCTATTGTCTTCTTTCCCGCGGTGACAGACCGAGACAGAAAATGAATTTGCTACTGCAGTAGATTCCATTTCTAGGTCATTAAAAAAAACACCTACAGGTTAGACTAGAGCTGCACAGTACAGAATCTGTTCAAATAGGAACTCCTAGCCCTGCTGTTACATTACACTGTACCTCTGTAGGTGTATTAAGATGTTAGATTAGAGAACATGTGAAGGAATATATTAGAAGGCTAGACTAATATTAATCCCTGATGTATAATCACTCATAATTCATAGGTTTCTTCACCTCCAATAACATTTCAATTCTGTGTTCAAAGCCCTGCGTGAAACCTTCATGAAACCCAGGTTGATGAACAGGCTACAATTTATATAGCACAAAAATGTATGTTATGTGTTTTCAGTGCCAGTGCTCTGTGTGGGCTGTACTTTAGTGCAGTGTAGCTATACTGGTGTGTTTGTAGCTAGGCTGTAGTGTAGCTATACTGGTGTGTTTGTAGCTATGCTGTAGTGTTGGTAGTTTCAGATATCATTTCAGGTGTCCAACCACCCGTCAGATGCCTCGTGGTCTCAACCAGGGTGATATTTACAGCCGGAGGACGAGAAGGATCCAACTGTGACAGACACGCGGCCATTTATCCACAAAACAAACCCGAACAGCTGCCTCTCAGACCCCGACACAGGCAAAGAGCTGACGGGGCAGCAGTGGCTGATGGGGCACCTTCAGTCGGGCAAATTCTCCCATGCCCCAGTGTCAGTAGCTCCTGTGAAGAGTACGTCCATCATGGGTGGAGCCTCCATCATGGGCGGAGCCTCCATCATGGGTGGAACCTCATAGCGCAGTTATGGTATAATAGGATAAACAGTTACAGCATGTGTATAGGAAATGTGCAAAATACAGTTGGATCACCACAATGCCTTGAGCAAGTATGTCTGTGAAGAAAGTGATAATTTTTTATTTACAGACGTCATTTTTGCCGGGTCCTGGTCTTGTGACAGCTCACATTCCATGCACCGGGAGTCTATAAAAGAAGTAGATATTAATTCATTCTTCTTTTCTTTTCCTTTTTTGAAGGTTAATGCCAGTCGTTTGGACGTAACGTTGGACTAACCCTTTAAGGTACGACGGGGTCATATCAATCTATGGATAAGGCTCACTTCCCAAGATGCTATGAAAGGGTGACTTGTCAGAAAAACTTTGCAGTTTTGGCAAAGTTTCAAATACCTTTTTTTTTGCCAAGGGAGTCTTTTATTTAGTTGGCCTTTAAAGCAACGCTAAGAAAAGAGCAGTAAAATGCATTCTTCAGCAGGGTCAAGATGTTTCTATCAGGAGCCATATTTTGTCAGAGGTGCATTCAAATGGAGAGAGATTTTATTACAAGCATCGTATTAACGATACAAGCCAGTAAACACAGCAAATAAATTCACAATGTTGAATAGGCTTATGGGGACTTACTGTGTTCACCTGGAGTTATATTAGTTTTACATACATTCATTTATAACTTTAAACATGATTCATTAGAGAAATAATCAAAACGTTCTATAAAGTACCATGTGGTCTGGTCAGGGTGTGTTTCTATTCTGCCTTCTCTGTTGCACTGAGCAGCGAGGAGAGTAACAGTGTGTGTGTGTGTGTGTGTGTGTGTGTGTGAAGAACAGACCAGAGTCAGAGTCATAGTCTCAAAGCTACTCACACACACACACACACACACACACACACACACACACACACACACACACACACACACACACACACACACACACACACACACACACACACACACAGGGGTGCGTTTCACAGTGTGTTTCCAGCCGCCCGTCCTCCCATCCCTGCTGTTAGCTCAGGAATCTCTAAGCCAGCAGGTTTCTCCTACCCGAGCGGCAGACACAGGCCGCTTCACAGGATCAGCTGAGGCTGCTAGAAACAAGCCGTTAGCGCGCCGCGGGGGCTAGCTCTATCAAAGGCATTTCTGCCTCTCGCGCTCCAGTCCCATAAGCTGCCTGTCCCAGCAGCTGTCAGGTCCACTGTACTGGCCTGAGCGTGACAGGCTCAGTCTGCTGCACTTTGCTGTGTGTGTGTGTGTGTGTGTGTGTGTGTGTGTGTGTATGTGGTTTCCAGGGCTGACTCTGAAAGGCTAGGTGTCACCATTTCACATGGTGCTACCGACGGTGTTGTGCTACATTTTGAGTTCGGTGTGGGAGAAAAAAATGTACATGTGAGCAAAAGGCATTTGTGACAAGACAATGAAGAGAACGCAGCTAAGACGGTGTTCACTCTCCGCTTGACAAACGTCAGGGTGTCTCTGTGCTGTTGCCAAGAACACTATCCAGTACACCAGAAAAAAGTAACAACAGCAAAAACCTTACAATGTTGATGTCATGCCACAACAAACAACAAAAACAGCAACAACAACAACAACCTAACAACAGTTGTCACCACAACAACAAAACAGCAATAACCTAACAACAGCTGTCACCACAACAACAACCTTACGACAGCTGTCACCACAACAACAAAAACAGCAACAACCTAACAACAGCTGTCACCACAACAACAACCTAACGACAGCTGTCACCACAACAACAACCTGACGACAGCTGTCACCACAACAACAAAACAGCAACAACCTAACGACAGCTGTCACCCCAACAACAACCTAACGACAGCTGTCACCACAACAACCTAACGACAGCTCTCACCACAACAACAAAACAGCAACAACCTAACAACAGCTGTCACCACAACAACAGCCTGACAACAGCTGTCACCACAACAACAAAAACAGCAACAACCTAACAACAGCTGTCACCACAACAACAACCTAACGACAGCTGTCACCACAACAACAACCTGACGACAGCTGTCACCACAACAACAAAAACAGCAACAACCTAACAGCTGTCACCAAAACAACAACAGCTGTCACCACAACAACCTAACAACAGCTGTCACCAAAACAACAACCTGACGACAGCTGTCACCACAACAAAAACAGGAACAACCTAACAACAGCTGTCACCAAAACAACAACCTAACGACAGCTGTCACCACAACAACAAAAACAGCAACAATAACAACAACCTAACGACTGCGGTCACCACCACAACAACAAAAACAGGTACAGCAACATCAGTGAAGCAAAAATAATCAACGCAGTAAGAACACAACCACGCATGCCTGTGTTGGCCGGGTCCGGCGTGTCCTGAAAGGTCCTGGCTTCCCTTCCCAAACGGGAAGAATGCATCCTGTTCCCTCGTTAATTCATCATTACATCATTTTCGAGTGACACGTAATGACCAGAATGGGGTTTTGGCAGCTTGTTGAGCACTTCCTCAGAACAGCCCTGTTAACAGTCCCCACAGCCTTGCTGTATTTAACAACGTCTGCTCCCTAGAAACACATCTATAATTAGGCCCTGTGTCACCCATTACAAGGCTAATGGGCCCTGGCTCTAATGGGTATTAGACAAGGCATAGACCCTGCCACGGCCTTAATACAAACCCCCGCAGCCTTGGGCCGGAGGACGGACTTAGGAAGGGGGAGGAACACAGCATTTTGTACTAGATGCTCCACACAGTGGTTGCTATGTGTTAGAGGGGGGAGGGTGGTATCTTTGGTTAACCACTTTGTAGCTCATGCTTGTTAGCTAATGCACTTTTGGCTATTTCAGATGTTAGCCAGTCCGCAGGAGTGTGTGTGTGTGTGTGTGTGTGTGTGTGTGTGTGTGTGTGTGTGTGTGTGTGTGTTTGGGATAGAAAGAAAAAATAACAGGCACCACGTTCCTCTCTTTGACCACTCTTGCATATTTGAAGTTGCATTTATCGGAGTTAAAACTATTTAACCTCCTCAGAAGTTCCTCACTATTCCTTTCATTGGATAAATAATTCAGTAAAACTTTTTGAATGTAACTGTGCCGGTACCTCAGCTGACAGGAAGGTAAGGAGAAACAGCCGGACTGATCTGGAGTCAGAAGTAATTTAGCCCGAGCAACACCTCACGACCCACAAGGCTCAGATCAGCAGCTCCCTGTCTGCTATCATTGCTTCTAATCCCCCTCTAATCCGCGAACAAGGGTCGGGGTAATAACCATAATCTCATTACACCTCCTAGGAAGGTTTCCTGTTTATCTACTGATTTCAAATGAAAGTAATAAGGCTCACACTCTCTGGCAACCTCTTCTCTCTCGTTCTCTTTCACTCTCTCTTTCACTCTCTCTCTCACTCTCTGTCCCCCTCACTCTCCCGCTTGCTCATAGCTTTACCCCCCTTAAAAAAAAAACCTTAATCATATTTCGTTCATATCTGAAAGCAATCAGTAATTGTGTGTGCATCGGCAGACTGAGGTGGCAATAACGGTATAACGGTGCAGCGGAAGATGTCAGTGTGGCCAGGCTAATTCAATTAAGAGGGGGGGAGGGAGGGAGAGAGGGAAAGAGGGGGGAGAGAGAGAGAGAAGGAGAGAGAGAGTGCGGGTGAGAGAGAGAGAGAGAGAGAGAGAAAGAAGGACAAGCATTAATAAGTATTGCTGATGTTTGGGTGGGGGAGGGGTGGAGTCATATTGTAATGGAGGTTGAGGTGTTTGATGCTGGATGGCCCTTATGGAGCGTTGCCATGGGATTTACGCGGGGTTTTTACGTCAGGTTCGGCGGCAGGGGCAGCAGGTTGAAGACTTAGACAGGTGTAGTGGGTGTGGGTGTGTGTCCCCCTGAACAAGGACCTACATTAGATATTTAAATCAAACTTCTACTTACATACATGTATTATATAACAATCCTAGTGCATCACAGCAGTGAGCCGTTGCGTAACAGTGTTGACTAAATCAACACCAAGTTCCCAGTTCACCGCTGTTTGCTTTTCTCACAGTCGACATCCGTTAACCAGTAGAGAATGTACAGACGACAGAGCCCCCAGTTGAGGGTTTAGAAACAAGATGGGGGATGTCCACACTATGTAAAGGAAATCATAGTGAAAGTCAAGGACGGTCGAAAGATCACGGAAGCCAGGTTCAAGATCGATGTATGAAATGACTAAAACGGAATATTACCAGCCAAGCTGTTCCCCTCAGAAGAAAGAGCTGACTCTTTAAACGTGACATGGCTGCCGGCAGTGTGGGGGGTTTGTGCGCTGGTCGCGTGTAAAGCCACTAATCTCATTTTTGCCCCGTTCTGACAGCGCTGCAAATTAGCTCTGACACGCTAACAACACACATGAAATGCTCTTTAGCCTTTAAAGTCAAGCTACACTGGAGGCCAGTGACCTCTGCTCTCTCTCTCTCCGAGTTTCTCTCTGTCTCTCCTCCTCTCCTCCCTCTCTCTGTCTCCCCCCTCTCTCCCCCAGTAGTCCTCTCTGGGGCCACCGTAGCCGCCCATGACTCTCTCTCTTCACTCCCTCTGCCTCTTAATTCCTCTTGCCCCAGCGGAGGCTTCTCCTACCCTCAGCCCTCCCACCCTGAGCCCTTCTCTTTCTCCTTTGAGGATAAAGGCCAAAGGAGAAGAGGGCGGACCCCTCGCCGTCCTCCCCGATGCCTCCGACCCTGCCAGGGGCCTCCGCCGTGCTGAGGGTGAGGCCTTTCGGCTGGGTGACCCCCCCTCCCCCCCCCTCTTCCTCCCCTCTTCCTCCCACACTCTCCAAACACCATAAATGAGGTCATCCTGCCTGTCTCCTTTTCTGCTCGACAACCAGCCGTGTTCAAAGTCTCGCCCACCATACCTGGCCTTTCCTCCCTCAGTCACCTCCCTCTCTCCGTCTCTCTCTCTCTCTCTCTCTCTCTCTCCGTCTCTCTCATTCCTCCCTCATTAACGCTTGAACGAGGGAGCTCGGCCTCTGAGACGCCTTTCAACACAAGGAGAAGAAAGAGGAGATGAGGAACGGAGAGAAGAGAGAAAAGAGGAGTGCTTTTTTTAAAGGAAACAGAGGAAAGCAGTGACCTCGTGGTTATACGCTCACATTCAGAACAGAAAAAAGGGCAGGACATTAATTAATAAATTCATAAATAGCCACCTATTTCAGTGACAAGGCAGCAATCATAACTATCTAGTATGATGTCAAGGTGAAAAGATATCAGCTTTAAAACATGAACATAGTTTAAACTAAATCTATACTAAAGTTTGTGTATATAAATCAAATATAGTGTATATCAAATATACATTTACTGTCAATCTAATGCCCATTACAAGCATTTATAATCAAACTACTTACTTTTTAGCCAACGAACTTACCCAAAGTAATGTGTGATATTGCATGCCAGATACTGAATATAAAAATATTCCATGTGTAATTTTTGTTGTTTCTCTTTCAGTGATTATCAAACCCCAATTATCTCAAGGCTCTGGTTTACTCAAGACACAAGGTTTAAAAATAAAAAAACAAAACACCAAGTTACTCTCACATTTCCAACCAAAACCCTGAATGTGAACCCTGACACATTAAAGCATAATGTACACTGCTTGATTAAATGCAGTTCATTTTGAACAAATGTGCACAAAATTTTGAACAAAAATAAATTAAGAACATTAAAAGCTAAGAGTCTAAACAAATCAGTGAGAATGACAGCAGCTGGTAGTCCCTGATGTAAGTCCCTGATGTAAGTCCCTGATGTAAGTTCCTGATGTAAGTTCCTGATGTAAGTTCCTGATGTAAGTTCCTGACGAGCCTTTCTTGAGAACGACCCTTTGCATTTCCTAAAACAGGTACACTACTCACCACTCATCTGGTTCCTTTTTCCTGGCATGGGCACCTCCTTTCCTCCTGACATTTATGGACCCTTCTGAAACCCCCCCCCCCCCCCCCCCCCCACCGTATAATGACCCCTCTTCCCCTTGCAAAGGTGTCACAAGGTGCCACAGCCCCCCCGACGCCCTACAAACCCACCTTGGAAATCCAAGACCCCATCACCTTCTGTGCTTTTGAAGAGGTGAGGCTTAGGAGAGAGAGAGAGACAGGAAAGAAGAGAAAGAATGAGAGAGAGAAAGAAGAAGAGATCCTTCTTTCCTCCTGTAGTGAAAGAGACGGGAGGCCTTCCTTCCCCCTCTCCCCTCCCCACTACTCACACTGTGTCCACCGCCACACACACACACACACACACACACACACACACACACACACACACACCTTGGTACCACGCTGCCGCTCCACCCTCCAAGCTGTGGAGGAGAGGAGGTGCAGGAGAGGAACTCTGCCCAGGGAGGCGCACTGCCCTGTGGCCTCACAGCCCACCCCGGTGCCCCCTCTCCCCAGAGACGCCTGGTCCCGCCCGCACCCCGGCCCTCTTTAGGCAATGGAGTGGTTTATTTAATTTGCCACTATAATGGAGAATTCTGAATGAGGAGCTGTGGGCGAAAACAAATAGAATAGGGGGAGAGAGGGAAAGAGGGAGAGAGAGAAAGAGAGGGAGGGGAAGAGAGAGAAGGAGAGAGGGGGGAGAGGGAGAGAATGCAGGTATAAACCTGGGGGAAAAGAAAGAAAAGGCAAAGGGAGTGATAAAAAAGAAAAGAGAGAGAGAGAGAGAGAGAGAGAGAGAAAGAGAGAGAGCCCTGAGAAAGAAAAGGCAAGGGGAGTGATAAAAAAGAAGAGAGAGAGAGAGAGAGAGAGAGAGAGAGCCCTGAGAAAGAAAAGCTAAAAGCTGCCACTATTTTGATTCACCCAGACCACTACCATCTTTTTACACACATACAGGAAAAAGGACTTCCAAAGTGTGATATCTATTGTGGCCGGAGGCCGAACACAGTGAGTGAGGTCTTGGCAGTTTTCAGCGGGGCCTGTTCACAGCGGGCCAAACGTCTGCTGTACATTCGAGCCCCGGAACGCTGGGATGAAAGACGCCATCGGAGTGCGGGCCCTCGCGCGCTCGTTGTGAGGGTACAGTGTAAACAAAGCGGCAACGGCGAGCAGCAAAGTGGGAGGAGCAACAGGGGTAAAGGCGTCACGCTTTGTCCCGGCCCGCCCGGGTACCACGGGTGTTCTCTGAGGGCGAGCGGGTGTTGGTTCCGCCCTGCCCTTAGCAGTCATGATCCAGGCCCGGCCGGCCGGTCGTGTTTAAGCCTGCGAGGGACAGGGAGGAGGTGGGCAGCGGGGGAGAGGGTGGTGGCGGGCGGAGCATTCGCTGGACACAGAGTTGGCGGTCGAGCTCCGTTCCGCGGTTTAGTTTAAAGCTTTAGTTCAGCCACTGGGTGTGTGAATGGGGCGGTTTGAAACGCGCCCCGGTTCACACCGCTCAGCTGGTATGGACTGGTTTACCAGATAGTGGTTTGCCTATTCAAGCACACACAAACACAACGTCACACACACACACACACACACACACACACACACACACACACACACACACACACACACACACACACACACACAACGCTCTACGAGACTGCTGTGTGTTCCATTCATACACAGACTCCACCTGGGAGACATGCTTAGTGTTTGCACAAGATTATATTCCCCACGGGTAACCATTACACACACACACACACACACACACACACACACACACACACACACACACACACACACACACACACACACGCATACTCACAGACACACACAGTGCAACAGCCAAACCACCGCCACATCCCCCTAAACAAACAACCCCCGTACACAGAGAGACGCAGACATATCATTATAGTCCATAATAGAGCCAGGACTCAGATATCAAAAGCCTGTCTGACTAGAACGTCAGTCAAAAGCGCTTATCCCCGAGTTGTGTACATATTTACACAAACTCGCACGGGCTTTTATGAAGATGAAGAGTTTATTTCATTCAAAACGATGCCAGGGGCTGATATCATGCATACAAGAGTTCTCATTCACGCAAGCCTGAAAGAAATGAGATGTATTCTGATAGTGCATCACGTAAGACAAAATATTATGCAAGAAACCGTGAAGTGTGATCACAAATGACAGAGCACGGCGGAGCGAGCGTGAAGATGTGGACCACGGCGCAGACTGAAGCTGGGTGCAGCTCTGCAGTGTGTGAGGACCACTGGAGATCCTGACTTTAAGGGTGAGGTTAGAGGGTGTGGCCTGTGTGCTTTTATTTTAATATTAGAGTCAATGCTAGTTGAGTCTGTGCACATCATTTTGAAGTGTGTCATGATCTATACAGTATATACATATAGGTTATTGTACTGTATGTATAACCCAAAAAAGGCAATGTGCTAGTTAGAGAAATCAGATCAGAGGCCTGTCTGAAACATGGTGAAGGGTGTTCTGCAGTGTAACAGGTGTGAAGAATGCTAGCGTGTGTTCTGCAGTGTAGCAGGTGTGAAGCATGCTAGCGTGTGTTCTGCAGTGTAACAGGTGTGAAGCATGCTAGCGTGTGTTCTGCAGTGTAACAGGTGTGAAGAATGCTAGCGTGTGTTCTGCAGTGTAACAGGTGTGAAGAATGCTAGCGTGTGTTCTGCAGTGTAGCAGGTGTGAAGAATGCTAGCGTGTGTTCTGCAGTGTAGCAGGTGTGAAGAATGCTAGCGTGTGTTCTGCAGTGTAACAGGTGTGAAGAATGCTAGCGTGTGTTCTGCAGTGTAGCAGGTGTGAAGCATGCTAGCGTGTGTTCTGCAGTGTAGCAGGTGTGAAGCATGCTAGCGTGTGTTCTGCAGTGTAGCAGGTGTGAAGCATGCTAGCGTGTGTTCTGCAGTGTAGCAGGTGTGAAGAATGCTAGCGTGTGTTCTGCAGTGTAGCAGGTGTGAAGAATGCTAGCGTGTGTTCTGCAGTGTAGCAGGTGTGAAGAATGCTAGCGTGTGTTCTGCAGTGTAGCAGGTGTGAAACATGGTGGTGGGTGTTCTGCAGTGTAGCAGGTGTGAAGCATGCTAGCGTGTGTTCTGCAGTGTAGGTGAGAAACAGCTTGCAGTGCAGTCCCCGTACCCAGAGGCCTCTATGAGGCGACAGTTAAACCAAAGCCCCACCACACAATGCAGAGAACCAAACAGGGACACGTGGCACAGTGCTGACACAGCAAAGAAGAGAGAAAGAGAGACAGAGAGAAAGAGAGATAGACAGGGAGAGAGATAGAGTGAGAGAAGAAGAGGGAGAGAAACCCGGTATGCAATGGAAAAAGCAGCTCAGTTCAGTACCTCACAAAAACACGGAGAATAAGTAAAACGTTCATCAATAAATATATGAATAACCAAGCAAGCTCTTGAATACAAATATCAATAACCAAGCAAGCTCTTGAATATGTCAATAACCAAGCAAGCTCATGATATATGAATAACCACGTAATCTCTTGAATAAATATATGAATAATCAAGCAAGCTCTTGAATAAATATATCAACATCCAAGCACATTCTTGAATGAATATATCAAGAACCAAGCAAACTCTAGAACCCCCAGATCCAATTAGAAAATGAATGCATCTTCTCCTATGTGATTCCTCCTCATATGTGATTCCTTCCCTTCCCCAGATCTGTTCTGGGTAATAAAGTTTCCAAATAAACAATTTGAACCCATAACGTTAGCATCACCAACACCTCACACTACCTGCTCAAGCAGGTGTGCTACAGGAGGGTAAATTCCAGCCTTCAGCACACAGGGCAATGGATGAGCTGCACAGGTTGTCCTGGGCACGCAACAGGACTAGGGTAATAGGGACATGCAACAGGACTGGGGTAACAGGGACATGTAACAGGACTATGGTAACAGGGATTCATAACAGGACTGGGGTCATAGGGACATATAACAGGACTAGGGTAATAGGGACACGTAACAGGACTAGGATATTAGGAACACGTAACAGGACTAGGGTAATAGAAACACGCAACAGGACTAGGCTAAAAGGGACATGTAACAGGACTAGAGTAATAGGGACATGTAACAGGACTAGGGTCAATGTTGTGTTCCATTTCCCGTGCTGGAGGAAAGGCGTGGAGGGGCGGGGCCCATACAGGCGTGACAGGTGGGCCATACCGCGCCTGCATCACACACTTCTCCAGTGCTCACTGGGGCGCCACCAAGGGTGTTTGACGATTGGCTGGCTGTATTAAATTTGAACAGGTGCTAGGCTGGACATGGCACTTCATGCGGAGAATAGTAGGAGGTGTTGTTCTTTTAGCCCCACTCCTGTTACCCCTGCTAACCCCCCCCCCCCCCCCCCCCCCACCCCCACCCCCACCCCTCCACTTCACCTCGTTCTCTTTTGTGATCTTCCAAACAAGTTCCAAACAGATGTCTGTCAGGTCGTCGGCTAACGAGTTTTGCATCATCTGTGCAACTAACTATAAGTAAAATTCATTTACAAAAACTTATGTAGTGTTTCCCTCGGAAACCAAAAATAAACATACATGAGAACAAAAAGCAAATAGATTAGCTTTGATTTTTTTTCTGGTTTTACCTTCATAGTCAGGACATTCTTGTCCTGGGATGAGTGTTCATGAGGGGCTGGATGTACATGAGAGGATGAGTGTATATGAGGTGAAGGGTGTATATAGGAGGGGATGGGTGTATATGAGGGGATTAGTGTATATATGAGGGGGTGCGTGTATATGATGGGATGGGTGTATGAGTGATCAGTACATGAGGGGGTGAGTGTATATGAGGGGATGAGTGTATATGTGGGGATGAGTACATGAGGGGATGAGTACATCAGGGGATGAGTACATGAGGGGATGGATGTATATGAGAGGATGGGTGTATATGAGGGGATGAGTGTATATATGAGGGGATGGGTGTATATATGAGAGGATGGGTGTACATGAGGGGATGGGTGTACATGAGGGGATGGGTGTATATGAGGGGGTGAGTGTATGAGGGGATGAGTGTATATGAGGGGATGGGTGTACATGAGGGGATGAGTACATCAGGGGATGAGTACATGAGGGGATGGGTGTATATGAGAGGATGGGTGTATATGAGGGGATGAGTGTATATATGAGGGGATGGGTGTATATATGAGAGGATGGGTGTACATGAGGGGATGGGTGTATATGAGGGGGTGAGTGTATGAGGGGATGAGTGTATATGAGGGGATGGGTGTACATGAGGGGATCTGTACATGAGGGGATGGGTGTATATGAGGGAATGGGTGTATATGAGGGGATGAGTGTATATGAGGGGATGGGTGTATATGAGGGGATGAGTGTATATGAGGGAATGAGTGTATATGAGGGGATGAGTGTACATGAGGGGATGGATGTATATGAGGGGATGAGTGTATATGAGGGAATGAGTGTATATATGAGGGGATGGGTGTATATATGAGGGGATTGGTGTACATGAGGGGATGGGTGTACATGATGGGATGGGTGTATGAGTGATCAGTACATGAGGGGATGGGTGTATATGAGGGGATGAGTGTATATGAGGGAATGAGTGTATATGAGGGGATGAGTGTACATGAGGGGATGGATGTATATGAGGGGATGAGTGTATATGAGGGAATGAGTGTATATATGAGGGGATGGGTGTATATATGAGGGGATTGGTGTACATGAGGGGATGGGTGTACATGATGGGATGGGTGTATGAGTGATCAGTACATGAGGGGATGGGTGTATATGAGGGGATGAGTGTATATGAGGGAATGAGTGTATATGAATGGATGGATGTATATGAGGGGATGGGTGTATATGAGGGGATGAGTGTATATGAGGGGATGGGTGTATATGAGGGGATGGGTGTATGAGTGATCAGTACATGAGGGAATGAGTGTATATGAAGGGATGGGTGTACATGAGGGGATGAGTGTACATGAGGGGATGAGTGTATATGAAGGGATGGATGTATATGAGGGGATGGGTGTATATGAGGGGGTGAGTGTATGAGGGGATGAGTATATATGAGGGGATGGGTGTAAGCTACATGAGGGGATCTGTACATGAGGGGATTACTGAAATTATAGATAGGATACCCTTCGTTTTTGTGTTTGTCAGTTTATTTATAAGTCTTGTGAACTGATATGAGATCGATTTTTTCACTAGAAGTTTTATATTAGCTGGCAGAAGCATACTCATGGTCCGTCTCTTGTTTAGAGGTCCTGCTCGTCATGCTAGCCTGCACAATTACGACAAGAAAAGTTGGGAGAAAACGGCGAGTCGTGTATGGGATTTTTAAAATATGACTACGAGAAAGACTACATGTCTTGTAGTGGAAACAGGTGATAAAATATATGGAGTAGTTCTCAAGAGGAAAAACCCCACGAATATCAACGCTCACACAAGAGGGCTAACTGCCAGTATTGACAAGCTAGCCTCTTAAGTAGCTCCGCCGAAAGAGAAGCACCATCATGGCTAGGTAGCACCGGGAAGAAGAACCATAATGGACCGTCTTCACCAGTGATCAAATAGCTAACCGCAAGCGGGTGGATGCACTAGTTAATGTGTTGAGACTGGATGTCAACACGACTGTGTGACTCGATTGCCTTCAAAAAGTTTGGCTTTTCACGCGAATCAAAATAGGGTTACGCTCCTATGTTCGTGTCCGTCTTAGTCTGGCAATTTTCAGCAGCAATATTACACATTTTGCACTTAAGGCTTCTATCTCGTGGACTGTATGGTATATTTTGATGAGTTTTTATTACACAATATTTACTTTGGACTTTTTGAATCCTGCACCTGACAAATAACCCAAAGTATAAAAAAAAACTAAAACTAATACTAGAACTAATAAAAACTAAACTAAAACTAAGCTTTAAAAAAATTATTAAAACTAATAAAAACTAGCAAACATGCTCTAAAAACTAATTAAAACTAACTGAATTAGGAAAAAAAATCACAATGAAATAAAAACTAAACTATAATGAAAAATCGAAAACTATTATAACCTTGGGGGATGGGTGTATATGAGGGTATGGGTGTACATGAGGGGATCAGTACATGAGGGGATGGATGTATATGAGGGAATGGGTGTATATGAGGGGATGGGTGTTTATGAGGGGGTGAGTGTATATGAGGGGGTGAGTGTATATGAGGGGATGAGTGTATATGAGGGGATGAGTGTGTATATGAGGGGATGGCTGTATATGAGGGGATGAGTGTATATATGAGGGGATGGGTGTACATGAGGGGATCAGTACATGAGGGGATGGATGTATATGAGGGAATGGGTGTATATGAGGGGATGGGTGTTTATGAGGGGGTGAGTGTATATGAGGGGATGAGTGTATATGAGGGGATGAGTGTGTATATGAGGGGATGGCTGTATATGAGGGGATGAGTGTATATATGAGGGGATGGGTGTACATGAGGGGATCAGTACATGAGGGGATGGATGTATATGAGGGAATGGGTGTATATGAGGGGATGGGTGTTTATGAGGGGGTGAGTGTATATGAGGGGGTGAGTGTATATGAGGGGATGAGTGTATATGAGGGGATGAGTGTGTATATGAGGGGATGGCTGTATATGAGGGGATGAGTGTATATATGAGGGGATGAGTGTGTATATGAGGGGATGGCTGTATATGAGGGGATGAGTGTATATATGAGGGGATGGGTGTGTGACGGCCTTAGTGCTGATATATTTATATTCACTGAGTCAAATGATCAGTCCACTTCTTGGGTTTCTCCTTCACTGGTGGATTCCTCATGTCAGACCCCTTGTGTGAGAAGTGCGGCCATCATCATGTCCTGAAAATATACAAACACACGCAACACACATACTCCCACTTTTAAAAATGTGGTCCAAGGAAATGGGATTTTCGTCCGAGTGCACGGAATGTTCCAGCAATTCGGATGCCTTCATGTCAAAACGCACAGACTTCCGAGCAGAGACCATGGTACATGATTTTCCTGATAGGTAGGCAGTACAATCTATAATGCTCCTGGGTTATGGCACAACAACGTCAACAGTGAAACCTCACACAAAACCGAGTAGCCTTAGCGTCTATGCATTCTAAGAAGATGATGTCGATTAAATAGCTGTTAACGAAGTATAACAGAGAATTTGAGATATATAGTGAGTGACGGAGTATGTGCATGAGAGCAAGTGTGTGTGTGTGTGAGATAGAGAGAGAGAGATAGAGTGAATGTGTGTGTGAGAGATTGTGTGTATGTGTGTGAGAGAGAGAGAGAGAGAGAGTGTGTGAGAGAGAGAGAGATAGAGAGAGTGTGTGTGAGAGAGAGAGTAGAGTAGAGTGCTGGTTGGGTCATAGTCAGCGCTGTCTTTAATGGTTGTGATTATAGCCTTTCTGTGCTCTTCCACCTCTGATGGTGCTGGAGACCCTCCTCCGAGTGAAACGAAGACCCCATTTAGCCCATTTCTCTCTCTCTCTCTCTCTCTCTCTCTCGCTCTCTCTCTCTCTCGCTCTCTCTCTCTCACTCACTCACTCACTCCATTTGGAACATACTAACGCCAGGGATCAAGTCGTTACCAAAACACAGGGAGACTTCAATGTCCTCACTTTCTCTTTCACAGTCTCTCTCTCTCTCTCTCTCTCTCTCTCTCTCTCCGTCTGTCCCTCTCCCACTGATTAAGTCTCCACTGCTTCAGCCGTGAAGCTCCGTGGGGCGTCCGTCAGGACCCTGGTGTCCCCCAACACACAGCGCAGCTCTGGTGTGATCACACCTAATATGGTGGAAAACATCCCCAATGAGAGAAGTACAACATGTGTGTGTGTGTGTGTGTGTGTGTGTGTGTGTATGTGTTTGTGTGTGTGTGTGTATGTGTGTATGTGTTTGTGTGTGTGTGTGTGTGTGTGTGTGTGTGTGTGTGTGTGTGTGAGAGAGAGATATCCCCATAGTGAGCTTATAGTTGCTTGCTCCGTGTGTGTGTGGTTCAGAAACATGGGGGTGGCATGTGGTGTGTGTGTGTGTGTGTGTGTGTGTGTGTGTGTGTGTGTGTGTGTGTGTGATGTTTCATTTGGACAGTGGCTACTGGCTACTATTCATCTCAGCATAACCATCAGCACAGTAGCAGCGACAGGTGAACACTTATTTTCCTTCAAACAGACCATGGATGAGCAAGCATGAAAAAAAATACTCATCCATTACTGACCAATAAAACCCAGTTATTCAAAACCTGTTTCACCGTTTGGGTAGGCCGTCCTCACCTGATGGAAATTATCCAAAAGGTGGTTCACAACTGGGCTGAAATTATGTGTTGTCTCATACGCAACCTCAAACACAAAGCCCTGTCCTAGAGAGCCCAACAGCAATATATCAGGGCAGACATCAAAGTAAGAGTCGCTGTGGCGTAATTGGATGTTGGAGGAAAGGTCCGTAGCGTCCCAGCACACGGATGCTTCCATCAGTCACTGCTCTGGAAAATTCCAGAAAAAGGCGCGCTAGTGAAGCCGACAGTGAAGCCGAGGGGACGCCGAGAGGGTCATGAAGGCCCGTGGTGAGAGCCTGGGGCTACGACCTCATCTCCCCTATGAGCTCAGATCCACAGCACCCAGAGATCAGCAACTGGTACGCTGCCTCAAGGGCGAGGAAGACGAGGGAGGTGAGGAAGGTGTCATCTGTGAGATACATCCACAAGTGAAGGGTGAATGAGGCCATAATGAGGCCATAATGAGTAATCTGGGAACGATAGAGGATCCAGGCCCATAGAGGAACTGGAGAACAACTAGAACTCTCTCTCTCTCTGTGTGTGTGTGTGTGTGTGTGTGTGTGTGTGTGTGTGTGTGTGTGTGTGTGTGTGTGTGTGTGTGTGTGTGTGTGACAGAGACAGATAAATATGGAGAACAAAGAAACCAAGGCAGGCGGTCCTTCACACACAAACTTATAAACCACACACACACACACACACACACACACACACACACACAGCCAAGGCTGAAGAACTCTCAATTTTCCAGACACTTTCATCACACACCCACACACACACAGACACAGACACACACCCACACACACACAGACACACACACACAACCCTTTGAACTACCACTCAACAAAATACTCCATTGAATCAATGAATAATTTGACCAGGTGTCTGTAAAGAATGAGGCAAGAACACAGACATGGGCACATCTTATTTAGATAAAAGTAACAGCTCATACCAACCCAGTTAAAGGTGCAGGGAGTGGGGGGGGGGGTGTGAGATCAGACCCGTCCACGAGGAGATGTTCACCCTCACACACCTCCACATCCGTCTGAAGAACTCACCAGCGAGTAACAGCAATGTAGTCAAAAACAGGATCTTTCAGAGGAAATATAAACATGCAATATAGACACATGCAATATATAAATATAACATGATAGAGGTCCTTCATCAGCTTCATCAGCAACTCAGACTTAAACGCATTTGTAGTGACATTGAAGACTTCCTTCAGGAAAATATTGAAATGTGTGAACATCTTCAAAACTGGTTTTCCTAAAGAAGTCATAGATGCTGCTTTGTGTTTTACCTGTTCTGAGAGTCGACGCACAGACCTATAAACAATCTACTGAGACAACAAGAATTCCTTTGGTGCTGACTTATCGTCCCACTAATAAAACAGTGATTAATATTATATATAAACACTTCAGGACCCTCCAGGATGAGGTCCAGGCTACATCCCGTTTTAAAGATCCTCCACTAGTCTCTTATAGACGAGACAAGAACATTAAAAACAAGCTTGTCAAGAACAATTTAATTAATCATTCAGATTCCAACTGTGGTACTATAGCCTGCAACCCACCTAGATGTGCTACGCGTACATTTATTAACACAACCGCTAAAATTACTGGCACAAAAGGATCAATTGTCATCACTCATTCATCCTCAGGCACCACAGCAGTTGTTGTTGTCTATTGCATTACTTGCAAGCATCACATTGGAGAAACCAAGAGAAGACTTGCTGATCGGTTTGTTGAACACTGTCGCACCATCAGGAACTTGCTCCTGGAGCTTTAGAGCCCCATAGAATGAACGTGATGATTTAAACATCTACGTTTTCATATATAAACTTGTTCCTCCTCCCATTAGATCAGAAGCACTTTGCTTGCCCAGCTGATGAAGGACCTCCGTCCAGAATGTCCCACTTCTCTGGAAACTTTGTGTACTTCACTACTAACTTTTATATCTCTACAAATCTTACCTACGTAGACTGCAGTTACCTTGAATCTTCAGAAATACATACACACATAGTATATACAGAGAGAGATAGTGCCACGCCTAGCTCCGCCCCCTCTTGGTTGGTTCCCTTTAGCTCCGCCCAGCCTTTCCTCCTAGCACTTCCTTGTTTGTTCCCCATGTGCTGGTGTGTTTCCGTTCCTGTCAGTCACAGTCTGTGTCTCCGCCCACTGATTACTGTTCCAAGCTGTTTCTAGTTGTTTAGTGTATTTAAACTGTTATTTGTCTTGTTTGGGCTGGTTATTGAATGAATTGGTTTGTTGGAATGTTTCAGGTTGGTGGTGTACATATCGGTCATTAATAAGTTGTAATTGTGTTTATTTGGAGTCTGTATATTCCCAGCTTGTTTATTAGTTTATTCTTCCCATTTGTTTCTGGTTCAGTCTTGCTGTTTTTTTTATGAATATCTGTGTTGGCTACATGAACCTGGACTGTGACCTTAACTCAGTTCATGGATGTGCCCTTAATAAACCTGCTCTGCTCAGCATGTGCTGGGCGGAGCTAAATGGAACCAAACAGGAGGGGGCGGAGCTAGGCATGACAGATGTACCACCATTCATAACAACTTTAACCACAGTACATCACAGTATATATATATATATATATATATATATATATATATATATATATATATATATATATATATATATATATATATATATATATATATAATTTATCATTTATTTATATTTTCTTGATTCTATATAAATCAAAATATAAAAATATATAGAATCAAAATAAGAATCTAAAAACCTCTGTTAGGATTCAATCAGATTTACTGAGGAACTTTTTGAAGTTAATGAACAATTAAAAATATTACTGCAACAATATCATATAAATAAACAATATAATATACAATACAATATAAATAATATGTCTTGGGATTTTTCAGTTAATAATTGAATATATTGAATGAAATTAATCATTCTAAATACATTTAATTAATTTCCTTCAAATTGAAAGTCCAATCATTCATCTATTAAAATCAAATATACAGGAAAGGAATTATACTGCATTTTATAATTCTTAAATAATCCCAGTTGGGCTTCATCTGTACAAAGAATTATAGCAGAGACCAGGCAACATTTGGGGAAGTTCACCACACCACAGCCACATTATCTGCAACTCTCATTAAGCACACGCCATTTAAATAAATCCCAGCAGGCAACCACAGAATAAACAAATAAAAGAGCAATAATTGAATTGTCTGGGTCAAAAACAAGAAAAAAAAGGAACAGGAACATAAATAAAGCAGCGTAATTATGGAGGTCTTCACCATAATCTGGCAAATCACATTTTTTCAGATGTTGTGTGCTTCAGCACACCATGCAAACCAAAGGGCACGAGAGTCTTCCTCGGAGATGCACGAGAGTCTTCCTCAGAGATGCATGAGAGTCTTCCTCGGAGATGCATGAGAGTCTTCCTCGGAGATGCACGAGAGTCTTCCTCAGAGATGCATGAGAGTCTTCCTCGGAGATGCATGAGAGTCTTCCTCAGAGATGTGTAATAGTTGAAAGTCCTGGCATTTGAGCTTCATTGTTGCAGGGTGAGAATTGTTTAAAGGCACTCAAAAGGATACGGCTGTCCTTGGGCAGGGAAACGTAAACGTAAGGCTGTGGAGGTGTGTGTGTGTGTGTGTGTGTGTGTGGGTTGTGTGTGTGTGTGTGTGTGTGTGTGTGTGTGTGTGGGTTGTGTGTGTGTGTGTGTGTGTGCATGTGTCTCTGTGTGTGTGTGCATGTGTGTGTAAATGTGTGGATGTGCGAAATGTATGCATGCATTGTCATGGATGTATAAATGTGTGCGAGTGAGGTCAATGGGAGAGTGTGTGTTTGTGTGTGTGTGTGTGTATGTATGAGAGGGATTGAGGGCAATGAGAGACTGTGTGTGTGGTTAATGGGGGAGGGCGAGTGTGTGTGTGTGTGTGTGTGTGTGTGTGTGTGTGTGTGTGTGTGTGTGTGTGTGTATGTATGAGAGGGATTGAGGGCAATGAGAGACTGTGTGTGTGGTTAATGGGGGAGGGCGAGTGTGTGTGTGTGTGTGTGTGTGTGTGTGTGTGTGTGTGTGTGTGTGTGTGTGTGTGTGTTTGTGGGGAAATTGCAGAAAGTATGGCTACAACACAAGAAAGGCGCAGGATGCGGTGTAAGCGGTGAAGCAGGACACTGAATGCTTTATGAAGACTCCCTGGCATGTCCCCATCACACATGAGCAGGTCAGACATCATGCTCAGCAGGGAATAGGAGGACCGTTCTGACACTCGGAGAAAAGGAGGATCGTTCTGACGCTCGGAGAAAAGGAGGATCGTTCTGACGCTCTGAGAAAAGGAGGATTGTTCCTCCGTGCTCTCCGTGCAGAGCAAGCACACATACAGGACAGGCACCTTCTTGAATTCTGCAGATTTTGAGCCCTAAAGGGATTTCAGCTGACCCACAGCAGAGATCTGAGGTCTTTATTCTTCCACCTTGGTCATCATCACCTCATCAGCCACCATTGGCATTGTTTATAAAACATTTTAGCTAGTATCTGTCCATAGTAACCTTACCCATTAGCATAGGAAGCATACTTATCGTTACTGACTTCTCTTTACACCACCAGCCATTCCTGGGTGTGGTGAAATGTACAGGATGAGGTCCAACCAAGACCTGCAACATACAGACAACAAAAACACATGGCGATCGCCATTTCGACGAGTGTCAGGTGGTATTCCCTTCATGTTTGTCACTGCCATTTGCTTTGTGTTTGCGCATAGCCCATACTGTGACGTCTTGTGGCAATTGGTCTATATTTGGACACCCAGCACGTGTCTTGCCAATACAAAGACAAGATAGTCCCTCATAAACAGACTAAATGAGTGTCAATCTCAGACGCCACTTTACACTGCCGCGTACCGCACGAGACCCATATTGATTTATGTAACTCCGCTCACGCGACGATGCTTTGACAGGCCTTGATTCCTCTGCCTCGCGCCTAGAGGACAGGCAGAACGGTCAGTCCCGACCGAACACCGACAACTGTCATATGGTGTGACGGGCAGCCACATCGATCGTCATTCGGAGTTTGTCTAGATTATCTCGCCTCCGCTGAGGGTGGTGGGTGGTCGGGGGGGTTCTGAGAGCCACTGAGCAATGAGCAGGTCAAGGGAGGATCGCAGTGGGTCAGAGTCGCTATGTTTTTGTAGCATGTGGCTCTCTACGCGACTTCGGGAGTCCTTGAGCGTGTGAGTCATGCGGGGGTCGTTCATGCTCCGGGATGCGGAGACGAGTGAAGACGAGGAAGACGAGTCAGGGAGTCGGCAGACGCAGACGAGCCCCGTGACAGCAAGCTCCAGCTCTTCAGCTCAAGGTCCCCAGTCGACGTTTGAAGTCATAAATAAACCTGTGAAGCAAAGAACAGAGCAAGAAAGTTATCAAGGTTAATGAAGCAAGCCATCACAGCAAGGTAGCAAGCTTGACCTTTGACCCTTACACCACTTAAGTCACAATAACAACTCGACAGTAGTTCCATTAACCAAATGTAATGGTTACCAAAACCAATACTAACAATAACCCTGGAATTCATTCAAGAGACACGTGACCCTTTAACCACTACCACAGACGCTGAAATATTTGGAGACAGAATGATATTTTTTGCATTCACTAAACATTTTACAGTTGTGTTCTTCTAGTGTAAGGTATTGCCAAGGTCAGGGGCAATCCCACAAGCACACATAATATTGTGTTAATGCATAGGCAAGTCACTGTGGCTAAGACTGTATGCCAAGTAAAAAAATGTATGAAAAGTTTATAAACTTCTCCTGTTTTGAACCGGGTTACAAACTGAGATAACTTTACAAACAGAATTGCATATCTCTAAAACTCCCAGTTCTGCCCATCTTCCAGTTCACCTATCTCTCAGTGCCACCTGTCTCCCAGTTCACCTGTCTCTCAGTTCCCCCTGTCTCCCAGTTCACCTGTCTCTCAGTGCCACCTATCTCCCAGTGCCACCTGTCTCCCAGTTCACCTGTCTCTCAGTGCCACCTGTCTCCCAGTTCCCCCTGTCTCCCAGTGCCACCTGTCTCCCAGTGTCACTTGTCTCCCAGCTCCCCCTGTCTCCCAGTTCCACCTATCTCCCAGTTCCCCCTGTCTCCCAGTTCACCTATCTCCCAGTTCCCCCTGTCTCTCAGTGCCACCTGTCTCCCAGTTCACCTGTCTCCCAGTTCTGCCCATCTCCCAGTGCCACCTGTCTCCCTGTTCCCCCTGTCTCCCAGTTCCCTCTGTCTCCCAGTGCCACCTGTCTCCCAATATCACTTGTCTCCCAGTTCCACCTGTCTCCCAGTTCACTTGTCTCCCAGTTCCACCTGTCTCCCAGTTCACTTGTCTCCCAGTTCCACCTGTCTCCCAGTGCCACCTGCCTCCCAGTTTTTACTACTAAAACGTAGTAAAAATCCTTTGATCTTGGGCACTAAGACCTGGGGGAATCTCAACATTACGGATACTCATCAGTAGCACCAGTGAGATAAGAACGATACTAATCCGCTGTGCTGTGTGGTCTGTGCGTACAGCTTGTAAATTCTCTATCATTACCATCCTTCAGTATCATTGTTGTGTAGGCTCAAACAGCACAGCCTTCCTCACTAAGAGCATGTGCTCGATTAACTTTACTGGGGATCGTTTGAAATAATAAAACAAACAGTTCTAATGCAGTTTGAAATGTCCTACAACCAGCACCGTGCGTGAATCACACCTGAACACGTGCTCTGAAGGACGGGCCGGGCCGGACGGAGCCATGGGTAAAGGCAGAACTGTCTAGTGCGTCTCCGTGTGCTTGTCTTCTCTCCAGCCCTCTCTCCACAAACCCACGTCACGCTGAGAGGTGGAAGATCAGACGTGCCTCTTTCATAGAAACCCTGATCCCCTTCACATTTAATGAAGCCCCAAGTGCAAGTGCAGCACCATGAGGACACCCCCCCCCCCCCCCCCAGGATCCCCTACAATCCATGGGGCAGCAGTCTCCACCATTTGAGCAAACCTCCATTGGAAAGGTTGGAGCACCAACCTTTGATTGTAGTCGTCCAAGGAAAAGGCAGTAGAAGAGAAAGCTGATGGGTTACAGTCTGAGTAACATCAGCCTCACTGCCGCAGCGAAGACTATGGAGTTTGGTCCAGGCTCACTGGTGCAAAACCTTTGCAAATCGGAATTTGAATTCGAAGGAAATATTTCTAATGAGGTTATTATTCACAAACACTTGTAAACAATAAGAAGGAACTCTGTTATCTCACTACATCTCTGCCTCTACCACTGTCCCCTACATTCAAATCTCATTTTTTTGTATGTATTTTTTTCTTTTTTTATACTCTTTTCTCAACTTAATTTCCTTTTTCTCTTTCCTCCTCTCCATCTCACTCCATCCTTCTTCCTACTTCCCCTCCCCCCTCATACCCTCTCATCCTTTCATCCTCTTTTGCTCTACTTCTCTCTCTCATCCTCTCTCTCTCTCATCCTCTCTCACTCACCCCCTCTCTCTCCCCTTCTCCCCCTCTCCCCCTTTCGCTATCTCTCCCTCTCTCCCACTCTCCCCCCTCTCTCCCTCTCTCTCTCTCTCTCCTCCTCTCCTACCCCCCTCTCTCCCTGTCTATTGCCCTCTTTGCATCTCCTGCTTCTCCTCCAAGGTCTGCCAGCACAATAGATGAATGGCAGATTTGCATTCCTCCCCTGCTTGCCTGTCGTCTGTTTCTGACATTGTGAGAGTGAATGGACACTTCCCCCTCCAGGCCACTCACCTCTCTCTGCACAGCTAATTACAGCCTTCACAATTAGCATGCTAACGCTAGTCACAGCATGAATGCCGTCCACCGCTAATAAAGCCTCGGCCTTGCGGCTAACTGCCCGTGAGCTAGTGTATTATCCCATATTATCCATTCATTTGTGCATAAACCCATTTTAGGCTAATTAACTTTGGCTTACGCCTGCGTTTGAAGTAAAATGGATTGAGTGGCTCGGTCAAGCAGGCTAGCTTAGCGGGCTAGCCTAGACCACCACTGCTGGAAACCTGGTGGTCAGTTTGAAACCCAGAGCTATGAAGAAGTACTCCACATATCAAAATGAGAATAAAATGTAATTTCTGGGAACATCAAGATAAGGGACATATAGAAAAAAGGCTCCTTTTGTAAGGGCAGATACCACTAAACCATTTTCCTAGATAGGAATAGACTGTGACAATCACATTGCGAATTGGATGACAGTTATGGCTTAAGGTATGACAGATGGGAATTTGATGGGCAAACCAAGTTATATCTTAGTCCCTGTGGGCCAATCTGTGTCCAGGTTTGATTCAGTTAACCCACTGTCATCTGGACACGGCTTCGGCCTGTGCTGCCATTAAATAGGCTAAATGTAATGCCTTTTAGTAAAGGATTGGGAGGCCATTTCACAAAGCCCAGCTTGGCATCCAAGTACAACAGATTTCAGCTCAGAATCAGGATTATTACCATTATCAGGCACCCTCAGTGCTTTGCTCCAAACTCTCACTGCCATTCAACACAATTTGGTAACTGTGTGTCCGGGAGATAATTAATGTAGCTCATGGTCATGATTAAGCAAGACACAGATAAATATCTGGAGATACTACGCCTATTCCCCCCTGCGTGACATATGGAAAATTCATTACAAATTTATTACCATAATTGACTTAAGGCTGAATCCGTTTACGTTTAGAATCAGACAGCCACAGGAAGTGCGTGCACTGAGCACTCTTGTCGAACACCATTGTGTGCCTGTCACTTGGCTGAGCAGAGTTTACTGTTTTGTTATACTATCACTCTTCTCCATAGTGGTCAGCCCGGTCAGTGAATAAATGTATTACCGTCCATGTGAAGCTTTGTATTCACGCTAATGTTTGCTTAGCTGCGCCACCGGCAGCTGTGGTCAAGAAGATTCTCTTGTAAGGATCTTTGTTCTTTTTACCCATAATTCCCCGATATGTTACAATGGGCCAAGAGCAACATGGAGCCTGAGGTCACGGCGACGTCGATTGAGCTGTCATTTGTAATGAAACAATTAAAAGAAAATCTGTCACCCGGCGTTTGCAAACCTGTCACCAATTGCCTGGATTAAGTGAGATGAACTTCAGTCGTAAGGAAGAAGAGAAGAAGGTTCTGGAGTAGTGTGTCAGGTGAGTGTTTGGGTTACCAAGGGACCAGAGGGGCAGAAGAGGCAGAAGGACCTTCTTGTGATTGATGCCGTTTTTATGCCTTATTTATCTCCTTTAGAGAAGTCCAAAGAGGCTGTTGAGAAGAAGGCATGCAGAGTGAAAGGTTGTGTGTGTGTGTGTGTGTGTGTGTGTGTGTGTGTGTGTGTGTGTGTGTGTGTGTGTGTGTGTGTGTGTGTGTGTGTGTGTGTGTGTGTGTATCCTCGTGAAATTAGAATAATGTAACATGCGTAGCAGTTCCACTGTCAAGGGTTGGGCTGAAGAGTTTGTAAGAGACTACTCTGATAATGAGATGTGAGATGTGTTTTCGTGTTGATGCTACACTCTCTGACCCAAGGAGGGATTTCCTCTCTCAGATGTCCTAAGACACTGATGGAGAGCGATGGCCTTGTTTCCATAAAAGAACTAGAATGTTTTCATCTTTGCCTCCACTCAGAATAATTCATGCCCAAGGCATCCACTAATGTGACAGATTATGTGTCGTGGTCGTCATATTGTTGAAAGGTTAAAATACATCTGGAGGAAAAAAAAAGCATATTGGCCCACGGGCCCTTTGATAGATTAAGACCGACTCCTTCGTTACGTTTCACACCTTTGGCAGACAGAGCAACTTACAATTTAAAGCATGTTAAGATGAATGTAGTGTTAGGAATCCTGTCCAAGGACTCTTATTGGTATAGCATGGCCCTCTCTTCCAAACAAGGACTGAATTCTGCCTATGCTGACAAAAATACACTTTCTCTTCTTTTCCCAAGTAGTTTCATTAAGAGAGGTACTGGATGTATCAGTGTACTTCTCCACACGGTAAGAAGGTTGAGACATTCCCCATGGCTTTTCTTTGAGGGAGAGACGAAAACTTCTCGAGTTTTTCAGATGATCGGGAAAAGCCAGTGGCCCCTGAGAAATTCACACCTAGTCACTCCATCTTGTTGTCATCCCACACGGCTGCAAAGGTCGTCTATCAACCAAACATGAACCAACACAGGTCTAAAACCCATCTGTTGTGGTGTCTGTGTAATGGTGCTTTAGAGCCAAAAACAAATTTTTGTCTGTAACGTCGGTTTCTTGTGCCGTCTTTCCTCACTGCCATCCGCCAGCCAGTGGAGCATGCCCTCCCCCCCCCCCCCCTTCCTCCTCCTCCTCCTCCTCCTCTTCCTCACATTGTGTTCTGCAGATAATTTTTTTCTCTCTCACCATATTAAACTAGAAAACAAAACCCAATAAATCTGCAAAAGAAAAAAAAAAGCAGTGGAGGCGTCGGCGGTGGGAGAGAGAGCAGGGTGGGCACCATCTCATCACCTCGGGCGTAATGAAACCAAACCCCACAGAATCTGCTCAACATGGTATTAATCAGAGTGCCTCCTACCCCCCCCACACCACCCGAAAATATCAGCCCTCGCCATGACAAAGGCTCCCCTCAGCTTCAACAAGCAGATCATTATCTGCTCCGGTAGGAAATTAAAGGGGGGGGGGGGGGGCAGAAGCAGTGGTCCTCGGCCCCATAATATGCGGATATGCAGATTGGCAGGTGGAACGCGGGATGAGACTGGCTAACGTGGGGGCCACTTGATTAATATGCGACCCTACCGGATGAATACCAAATCAGACACAGACGTCTCGTGTTATTGGAGGATGGTGGCGGGGGGGGGGGGGGGGGGGGGGGGGGGGGGGGGGTGAGGGGGGGTACTCACGGTAAAATGTCAACATTGGCGCACCCCTCTCTTGTGCGCGTTTGGTCCCAGACATGAAAAAGAGATCAGTTTTCAGTAGAAGCCCACCAAGTGATTATAAGGCCCTAATTTTCTTGCTGTATTTGGGGGTCATGGAGGGTTTGTTTAAAGAGTAGGAACCACAGGGGGCCTAAATAGAGGAAGGCATGAGAGGGAACGATTTCACCGTCGCACAGCTACACAGAATGTGTGGCGTCCCTAGAGAGGGGTAATGAAGGTTCTTATCTGGCTGAAAAACAAGCAAAGAAACAATTCTTAATTAATGTAATAAATGTGTTAAAATCTTAATCTGTTAAATCAATGAAAGCCAAATGTCTGTGTAACCTCCCTACAACATTTATGAATAATATAAATAGTATTTAATCATTTAATAATTTAATTATAATATAAAATTATTGAGAGTTCATTTTGAATCCGATGTTCCATGAAACAAAACAAATGTACATTCTCAAAAAGTAGTGCAGTAGGTGAACCATTATATCACTTACTGCTGTGTAGTCTATGAGAATTAACCTGTACCAGTGAAGATGGATTTCTTTATAATCCAAAGCTCACTTGTACAACAGTGGAGAACATGTCAGGACTAGATTGCACATGGCTCTTGGTGAAACTTGCTTCACTTATATTCATAGATGCTATAGACTGTTTTATACGGATGCTATAATAGCAACAACATGACCCCTACATGAGCTGTGGCTGTATTCCAGGTCTGACAGCCCATCCCCAAGAAAACACCAGTCTAGTCTAGTAATGTCTTCAGTCATCGATCGCAAAGGACTAGACATGAAAATGTATCTCAGATTATGTTTATTTGCCCAGCGTTGCTCCCCTGAAATGAGGGACTTGGTATAAAAGGGCTACTTTCCATACCCGCGGGCCCAGTACGCGTACTGAGTAGCATTTCACTGCTATTATGGCAAATCGGTTTGTATGTCACTTATAAAAGAAGTCTCAAATAAGACCTCCCCTCCCTCCCTTTCGATCACTCACAGGTATTTTCTAATAATCTTCCTCTTAGGAGTTCAAGTATAATTTGTAGGCCAAGGTTGTAGACAGCAGCGACAAGAAGAGTTAAAGTGTGAAGTGATTTAAAAACGCACAAGGCCTTCGTGTTTCAAAAGCACAAGTAAACTTGAGCCCAACTTTCCTTACTTCCTGTAGTGTTCCTGCTGTTATGTGCCTCCATGTGTAGGGTATATAATTCTGGTTATTTCATTCGAGGAGCCATCGTCCGCGTGGTTATAATTGGGGGCCCGGGCGAAGACCTTGGCTACGTCTGATTGTGGTCTCATTGGCGGTGTATGGGGAGGGGGTCTCTGCAACATTACTAAAAGCTATAATTTCCTGCAGTATCATTCTGCATTTGTTCCCTTTTTCTTTCTCTTCCTCATCCTCCTCCTCCTCCTCTTCTGGCCATCTCTGTGCCATTAGAATGTAATTAAGAGTCATGACCCTGTGACCTTAAACCGCTCAGAAAAGGCTACAGAATAGCAATCTTTAACGTAGGATGCACTCCCTCCACTCTCTCTCTCTCTCTCCTCTCTCTTTCTTTCTCTTTCCTCTCTCTTTTTCTCTCATGCTCCCCCATTCTCTCTCATTCACTCTCTCTCACTCTGGAGTCTTTCTCTCTCTGGAGGTTTGGTAATAGAATAAAATGATTAATCCAGTAATTGTATAGCGGGCGTACTCTGCATTGAAACTGGGGTATTTCTCATTCGGAGTGTGTGATTTCTTATTCTGTGTGTGTGGTAATCAGAGGGGGGGGGGGGGTGGGGGGGGGGTGGTGGTGAAGGAGCCAGACCTTTTCCCAAAATACAACGACCTGTGTAAGCAGAAGTCACTGGCAACACACACGAGACCGAAGCCTAATGGAGAGATAACTGAAGACACGAGAGAGACAGAGGACGCTTTATCCTGCAGGGTCGGCACAAAAATGCATATTGAAATGTCACAGGACATGAGACAGGACGTGTTTTAATTATTTAGTAGGAAATAGGAAGCTAGCTACCAGGAAACCAGTGGTAGGAAACAAATGAGTGAGTTCTTTCCAAAAGCATTTTCCAGAAAGGACAAAAATCATTAGCAAAGACTGATGTAGGCAATGATGCTCTCCTGAATAGACTGGCAGACTTAATGCAGTTTGGAACAGTGAACCTATGGATAAACATATCATTGTGTGTGTGTGTGTGTGTGTGTGTGTGTGTGTGTGTGTGTGTGTGTAGCGGTGCGGAAGATGGATTTACAGGTATTCTGTGTTTTTAAGAGGACTGCGGAGATTCTCCTATGACAACACACTTCTGAAATCTTAAATGTACAGTAAATGACAAGAACTCATACACAAACCCACACACACAAACACACACAAACGCACTCATACACAAACCCACACACCCACTTATACACAAACTCACACACACACACACACACACACACACACACACACACACACACACACACACACACACACACACACACACACACAGTCATACACAAACTCACACACACACACTCATACACACTCATACACAAACTCTCACACACACACACTCATACACAAACCCTCACACACACAAGCACACACACACACATCCATTCATACATAAACTCACACACACACACTCGTACACAAACCCACACACACACACACTCATACACACACACACGCTCGCGCTCATACACAAACCCACACACACACAAACACACACACACACACTCATACATAAACTCACACACACACACTCGTACACAAACCCACACACACACACACACGCGCGCGCTCATACACAAACCCACACACACACAAACACACACACGCACTCATACATAAACTCACACACACACACTCGTACACAAACCCACACACACAAACACACACACACACGCTCATACACAAACCCACACACACAAACACACACACGCACTCATACACAAACTCTCACACACACACACACACACACACACACACCTTTCTTTTCCTGTATTGGCATTTCTTTAACTAACTCAACTACCTTTGATGCAATGGAAGGAATGAAAATGCTTTGTTGAAACAAAGAACATTATAATTTTATTGTACTGTTACAATAAAAAATAACTAATTATGTCTAGAATTTAAAATGTTACTATTCCAAATGAAGGAGAGCAGTGTCTGTGTGCCGGTAAAGGCCGACACACGGGGAGTCCTCAGAAGGACATGGTCCCTGTGGTCTCGGTTACTATCCTGCATTTCATGGACAGAGATAACTACTCTGAAATGACCAGTGATTCATAGATGTTTATAGCAACGGTTACTGAGAGCTCAGTCTGAATAAAATGCATGACGAAGCCATTGTGTGTGTGTGTGTGTGTGTGTGTGTGTGTGTGTGTGTGTGTGTGTGTGTGTGTTTGTGTGACAAGCTGCGGTTATATATATGGAAGATATTGTTTTTCTTGTATGCATGTGAATTCAACATTTAAATTACACTAGGTTGCAAACAAGACAAATATCTGCTGGAAAGCTACATTGACAAGTCTGAATAGAGAGATGAAAACAGTTTAAAAGAGAGAAGAGACAAAATAAAAACCATAATACTGAATCTCACCACCACCACACTACCACACACCACCACACTCCACCACACACCACAGACACCACCACACACCACCACACTCCACCACACACACCACCACACTACCACACTCCACCACACACCACCACACACCACCACACACACCACCACACTCCACCACACTCCAACATTCCACCACACTCCACCACACACCACCACACACCACCACTCCACCACACTCCACCACACTCCAACATTCCACCACACTCCACCACACACCACCACTCCATCACACCACCACACCAGTGTTAATTTCGTTGACGAATAATTTTCGTCATAGTTTTCGGCAACGAACCTTTTTTTCATGACGAAAACGAGACGATAACTAAATAAAAACTATAAGAAGGGATACAAACGACGAAATTAATGGACATTTTCGTCAACGAATAAAAATGAGACAAAAATATTGGCCAGCGACGACATTCAATCAGATCTGGTTTAGCTTTTGAGAAAGGTAGGGACAAGTTAATAAGAGATCCAACCGTAACTACTTTAGCGTACACGGAGAGGCGGGACAAACCAGGTAACCGTCCAATCAGTACTAATGTCTTCACATTGCACACAACCCGGGAAGACCCACCAGCCTGTGAACTGTGGCCACTCATGAAACTCAACTCAAAGTTAACTCGACAATGTCAGCAGGGAGAAAGATAAGAGGCGATATATGGACACATTTCTCCTTTGACTTTGAGAAAAAGAAGACGGTGTGTAAACCATGTGGGACAATGATGTCGGGAAAAATACGACAAATGAAACGACATCTGCGGGCTATGGCATTGCTGTTTTTACGGCACCCAGTTTTATATAGAATGTAATATGCATTGTTCATAACAATCATATGTTTTCAGGTAGAGCGGGCCTACTGGTCATCAATGTTTTGTTATTGTTATGCTCAATAACTATAAGTTTAGGTCAATAAAGTTGTTTGGAAATTTGTTTTTGTGTATATTGCACATACAAACAATAATATTCTGTAACTGGTTAATAAATGTTTCATTTTGTGCAAGTGTATATAATGACTATTACACCATTTATATTTTAGTCAACTAAATTCTAATGATAATTAGTCAACCAAAACTAGACTAAGACAAAAAACAAATCCAATGACTAAATTATGACTAAAACTAAATGACATTTTAGTCAAAAGACTAAGACTAAATCAAAAATTGTTGTCAAAAGTAACACTGCATCACACACCACCACTCCACCACACTACCACACTCCACCACACTACCACACTCCACCACACCACCACACTTGACCACATACCACCACACCACCACACACCAGCACCACACACCATCACACCACACACCACCACCAAACACTACACATCACACACCACCACTCCACCACACCACACACCACCACCATCACACACCACCACCACACCATCACACCACCACCACACACCACCACACCATCACACCACACACCACCACCAAACACTACACACCACACACCACCACTCCACCACACCACACACCCCCACCACACTCCACCACACTACCACACTCAACCACACACCACCACCACACCATCACACCACCACCACACACCACCACCATCACACCACACACCATCACACCACACACCACCACCAAACACTACACATCACACACCACCACTCCACCACACCACACACCACCACACTCAACCACACACCACCACCACACTCCACCACACTACCACACTCCACCACACACCACCACACTCCTCGACTCCACCACACTCCACCTCACTCCAGTCTTAGTCTTAATCACTTCCATCTAAATTCCCAGCTGAGTCACCTCTAAGGATACTGCCAGCCCTGTTTAACCCCTGATCATCTTCAGTTACTCGGCCCTGTGGGTATGGAGAGACAGCTCCTGCTCCATAGATGATAGAACCATTCTCCATTCCTCCAGCTCGGACAATGATGGAGACAACCTAGGAATCTGGGATACGTATTAATGAGCAAGCTTGTTTGGCCTTGATAAGGGCCAGTGAAGACACAGTATGTATAGTGCAGTGTGTGTGTGAGCGTGTGTGTGTGTGTGCGTGTGTGTGTGTGTGTGTGTGTGCGTGTGTGTGTGTGTGTGTGTGTGTGTGTGTGTGTGTGTGTGTGTGTGTGTGTGTGTGTGTGTGTGCGAGTGTGTGCATGTGTGTAAGAGAAATGGACCATGGCTTTCATTACATACAGACTATTTACAGTAATTAGTCACTACAACTGGCTTTTACACATACCCACACAAACCATAAACTGGACAAAGCCCCTGGGGCCTTTACAAACAGAAACGTATCATCATGTAAGCAGATGATGGGAAGTGAAATGCAGTCTGGAGATGGATCAGAACGACCACTCCACAGATCTGGAATGGGTCCCTCTTTATTCTGGAAAGGAAAGATCCATTTAAGGCCTGAGCATGTGCACACAACCTCCGTAGTGCACTAGTATATAAGTTGTAGTACACATGCAATAGGGAGCTATGGGGGAATCAGCCTGTGTTCCTGATATGTAAGACATAAGAATGATATATCTCACAGTAACCACCCGTAAAGCTTTAGAACTGATATTGGGAGGGATTAAAGAAAACAAACACACAGACCATCAGAAAAAACAAGTAAAGGTCTGATTGTGTTTTTATATGTGAAAACATTTTCATATGCCAGCGAGGCTGGGTACTAGACGTGTCGGCTTGAAGGCTGTGTCTCTGACAGCTGCTTCAGTATGAATGCGTCAGTATTATAGGTATTGTATGAAATTGCGTGTGTTATGTGAAAGGGGATTATGGATCAATAAGGTGGATGTATGCCGTGATTACTGGCCCCTGTCGATTCCCTACTATAGCTGCTGTCAGAGCTGATTAATAAGCTGTGTGTTGTGTGTGTGTTTGTGTGTGTGTGTGTGTGTGTGTGTGTGTGTGTCCTGCCTCCTTCATTCATTCTAAATCACTCACTTCAATGGCCTGTTCTGTATGTCTCAATTTGCTCTGGCGAAAACCTGATTTGTGAGACGTAAATGCTCCTTTGGGAGAAGGGATAATCTACATAGTGGCATAGTGGTGTGTGTGTGTGTGTGTGTGTGTGTGTGTGTGTGTGTGTGTGTGTGTGTGTGTGTGTGTGTGTGGCTGGGTGGGTGGTTGGGTGTGTGGGGAATTCTACCTGACACATTTCAAGAATCTGAAATATCTATTAAAGTTTTCATTCTAATGCGACTGTAATGGCAGTGGTCAAATTTATACTACAGAATATGCAATTTACTGAAATACAAGATGAGTCCCAACTCAGTCTGTTCTCTGTTCTCACTTTTATCATCATGGATGATTTTGAATGGTATGACCGTACGCCACAGCAGGGAGACACCTCAAGAAGAAACTATGTGCAAGAGAGAGTAACACTCATGACAGTGTGACACCAGGGCTGTAGTTAGTCAATGAAGCCCCAGGGGATAATTACAGTAGTCAGCTGAGTGTGTGTGTGTGTGTGTGTGTGTGTGTGTGTGTGTGTGTGTGTGTGTGTGTGTGAGAGAGAGAGAGAGTGAGAGAGAGAGAGAGAGAGAGAGAGACAGACTGATGTAGATATTAAAAATTGTTGTAAAGTACCGATTCCAGAGAAACAGTCCTTCATTAGCTATATATATATATATATATATATATATATATATATATATATATATATATATATATATATATATATATATAAAATGTTGTGTATTTGCCTCTATTTTAGTTATTATCTTTATACACATTTGTTGTCCTTTATTTTGAAATTACTGCTGCTCGTATTGCCTTTTCTATGCTGTTTTCTTGTTATTGTTGAAATGCTTTGGCAATATTGTACTCATTACAGTCATGCCAGTAAAGCTGCTTTGAATCTTGAATCATAGAGAGAATCGTGGAGTGGATCACAGTGTCAGGGAGGGAGAGACAGAAACAGAGAGATGGTGATGATGTTCTTTTACACAGACCACTCCTCATAAGTCACTCTTTCATGCTCACACCAGTTCAAGAGGTTGTTTTACAGTGGGTGAAGACTTTCAATAATGTAAAATATAACAATATATCGCTAGTGTTTCCATAGAGTGCTAATCTCACCTTCACCACTGAAGACATCTGCCCCCCAGTGGCATGAAGAGTCGAAGAAAAAAGGAAAATCTGACAAATATTGAGATAGAGGTTTGGCAGGTACTTACAATTACAAACTACCTCTATTAAGGTTTTGTAATGTACACATTCACTTTGCTCTTTATGTTTTCTGAACAAGCCTACGCTAAATGAACAAAACATAAGATTTAGATTGACGCTGAAAGATTTAGTATGCGTTCACAACAAAATATAACACTAACATGGCCCACACAATTCAAAACAAATTGTACTGACTGTATTGAAAGAGAACATAGATATATAGCTTATCCATGGATACGTCCTCGTTTGTTTGGCTAGATCTTGACAGCACCAAGCCAGAGGATGTAAATGAGTTATTTCCTCTGTTTGCGTGGACTACCGTCCAAGGGCCTCGCCATAGAGGGATTTTGTGGTAAAGCATTAGCGATGAGTATTTGGTGTGTGTTGACCAAAACAGCTCAATAGCTGAACCACCAGAGAAGAGACTTTGGTTACCGGAGAAACCCAAACAGTCTCCATGGTAAACGGAAGAACTATTGGTGGCGATCCCCCACAGACCTCGTGCAGACCTCAAAATATGATCACGTGTGTTTGTTTACAGTTCTGAACGACAACTGCTATGATATGGCAACATCTCAAACTACATTGTTTGAAGAATCTAGATAAGTGCTCAAATGGTGAATGATCTTAACTCTGAATTACGCATTATCAACTACAGGCTATTTTATGAGCCATTATAAGGCCTATGTCTGTCACACACACAACATGTATTGAAATCTAATCAGTAGTCTATGATAAATAAAGTATTACACTAAAAATATACATTCATTAACAAAATTTTATTGAAAGAGCACGAGGGTATCTAAATGATAGTTCAGGTCGCGTGTTACAGCCTCTTGACATAACCGCGTATGAAATTGCAGTTCCCGCGTTACCCTCTCGAGCACTGGTACTTTTAGACAAGAGCAAAATATAGGGGACCAACAGCTGCAATTCTCTCTGAGTACACCGAGCCCGGTCGCTTCCATCTCGCTTCAATCACACGAGTAGGAAACAACTAAATTACACGGCGCACAAAGACAGTAGCGCCCATAATTTCAGGATCGACGAACCCTGCAATAGAAATACCAAAATTACCAGCGCGCGCGGCGTACAGTAAAGTGGCGCGAGCCTTTTCATGTCACTGACACTGCTGGCTGCGCGAGCGTCCTCTTGGAACGGGGGGTTTTCGCGCCTCTCGGCGCTGCGCCGCCATTCTGGCTCCGACTCCGCTGAGGTTTCTTACCCCCACTACCCCCCTCCTCCTCCCCCTCATCACCGACCTAAGGTCCTACCCCGTCGACTTTCTATGCTGCTAAATAAGCAGCGAGCTACGTCGATATAAAAACCGACGTTCAAAAAATCATTAGGATTATTAACAGAACGGTCTCCTCGCGGTTTTTTTAATCACTATTAGATATTGTTCTACGCAGACTGTGCCATCAAATGTAGGCTAATTGTCCAGAGGACTGTTTGTATAGCAGACTATTAAACCCAAATTGCTTTATTTAAAAGCGACTACGGAGGATCTTTGTACTGAAAACAATGTATTAAATTAGAAATTTGCTATTACTCTTATGGAAAACGCTTACGGAGAAAAAACAAAAGAGAAATGGATGTAAACACGTATTGTGTTCATGTGTAATGACCTTTTAAAAACACTAATTGCATCAGCTGAACAGCAGTGAATACAATTATCATAGGGTTACTCAGGCTAAACAAAAATATCTAATTCATCATGTAAGAAAAGAAACTAATAAATAATTGTTTTATTATTTTTTCTGTATTCTTTCAAATGCAATTTGGGGGACGTATTCACAGTGGTTTAAACTGAATGTTTGCCAGAGCATACTAAAGCATCTCATTGTTCATCCAGCATCCCAGACATTTCCTATTAATTTAAAAATAAGCATGACAATTAGATTTTGCATTGGCAATAACACACTATAGAAAGAGGCCAATGACATTCAGTACTGAACAGTTGCAATTGTCAAATAAATTTCATCATATTCAGATAATTTGAAAGAGTGTTCAGTGGAAGTCTAATTTTGAAGCTGTAGCTTGTGTTATGGGAACCTTGGCAGCATTAAAATAAAGCGTGCATTGTGCAGGCATTCTCTGTTTTTACGTTTAATCTTAAACTAGTCTCTTTATCCCTTCATCTCCTCCTTCTGTTTTGTAGAACATAATTTACCTTCATTGTTTGTACTGTATTCTTTTTATTGATTTCGTAAAGCACAATGATCAATCATTGATTATGCTGCACACATGGAGTTAAATGAAACTCTCAAATCAGCCATTCTGTCCATATATCCTCTTTGGTTTATCTTAAACCATGTTGTGAAAAAATAAAAATGATCTCTCTTGAAAAGCAGCACATTTTTGTTTTGGGCATTCCTTTTCAGTTAGCCAGTAAATTATAATCTACTTTGTGCACAGTCCTCTCTCTCTCTCTCTCTCTCTCTCTCTCTCTCTCTCTCTCTTTCTCTCTCTCTCTCTGTGTGTTAACACAGAAGTGGATTCAATAAGATAAAATAAATATAACAAATTAGCTGTAAATAAAGTTTTTTTTTTTTTTTTGCAAAGCAGCATTTAAAGCATCTGTGATTTTCTGCATATATGGGTTTTGTCCATATTTACACATATCACATGTCTTGTGAACTCTTTGCAGGTGAAGTGGACTTTGGGTTGAAGGAAAGGAAGCACTTCTCAAGTGTAAGAGCTTCCTCATGGGCGAGGGTTCGGACCATTTACATTGGAGAAAGACATCCACATTGTTCTGGTGTGCCTGAGTGTGCTTAAAACTGAACCTGTAAGGCTGTCGTCCTTAATGCCGTCTTCCCATCTTCCCTTGAGTCTTTACAGCCAATCAGAATATGGCTAATGACACAAAATGGCTCCCATATTCTGGTCCAGCTGCTGGTTCTTAAGTGCCATATGGGCGGTAATGTGGCAGCAATTTGACAACACTTTTACATGGCATTAAAGTAATTTAATGGTGTGTGCATGCATGAGCCTGTGTGTGTGTGTGTGTGTGTGTGTGTGTGTGTGTGTGTGTGTGTGTGCGTGTATTGGATTTTTTTTTAAGGAATGAGTCTGACCAAGCCAATATGGATCATTACAATGATACTAATACCTCTGGGATTGATGGAAAAGTCAGTAGAGTTTCTAAATGTATTACATGTGTCCATAAAAGCAGAAGAGAGATAAACCCTTATAAGATTGTGTATCATAATTATCTATAAGGCCTTCACTTAGCATGGCATGTCTGATATATTTGATACACATTTCTGACTTTTGATAGAAGGCTTTCATTCATCTCCTGTGAGAAACAGGTAAGCCTACTTTAAAAGAAAAGAAGCATATTGGAAAATAAGAGTTAAATATATTAGGCTGGAAAAATTTAGAAAAATTATCCATCAAAAGGTAACATAGTCTGCCCCACCATAAAGACAAGGGAGCCATACTCAGCTGTACCCTCTCACGTCATACAGGGGTTGCCACTCGGGGGGGGGGGGGGGGGGGGGGGGGTGACAGGCATGGACAAAAGAGGACACACATAAGACAAATGAACTTGTCAGGTCTCCTGAGAGGGAGAGTTGTCGATTAGGCACACCTAACATTAGAGACTGATATCTTCAGTCCCGCTGAACAAGGTTGACACAAAAAGACAGGAATAGTTTACTGTAAACACAGCATGTTGTATGAAAACAGTGTCAAAAACACAGAAAGGTGGTCTTGCATGGTTGTATGTGAGGAATGACTGAAGGTTTGTGTCCAGAATTATAACATCTCTATAGAAAGACTGAAGTCTTGTGTCATCTGGAAAACCTGATTCATACAAATTACAAATGGTGAAAGGGTTTAAAAGGTTTAGTTCCAACAAAATATTTAACAGGTCTCCATTAAATCGAAAGGCTTCATTATCTGACTGTGTGCTTCTTAAATCTGCTAAACGTCTCTGCTAAAAAGTCCGAACAAAGACAGAAATAGTGAGGATAAGACTAGAAAGGTTTATTTCCACTTAAGAAAGCTTTGATATCAGGTTGGGGTTCTTTCTTACATTTTATAAGGAATATACTCCTGCACAGACATAGTTTTCAACTCGGTAGTTGAGTCATATTAGCCATACTACTAATCCTGTGTAATACAACCTAGAACCATTAGCCTTTGATTTTCACGTTTACAAGTCGGGAAAATGAGCTCTTGACGTTCTGCTGTTGCTGAACGTCGAGCGAGTCAGGTGACAGTTCTTTAAGGCGTAAGTCTTTCAGGTCACAGAGGAGAGACCAAACGGTTGCAGTGGTCTCAGATCAGAGGAGACGGGGGAGGAGAGAAGACAGATAAGGCCATCACACATCCCTTCTTCTCCTCTCTTTCCTTCATCCCTCTCTTTTAAGGGCATGTCACAAGGGCTTTACAGTGAAACCAACACAGCAAAGTGCACGCTCAAACAAACAAGACAGAGACTTTATATGATCCTTCGCTTCAGAAAGGAGCTCTGTCAGTATGATGAGCTTTATTACACTTAGGTATTAGACGGCTTCATTACACGCTGTTATTGCTGTTACATACTGCTTGAATGTAGTTACTATTTAGCGCTTTCCCAATACACGGAGTATGGATAACAACGGAGCTGCTTTCATAAATACAAAGACGTTTACCATGGTGATCCTGGAGCAATTCCTGCGTATCAGTGTCTGGGATAAAATGCATACATGCTTGTTTGATATCTGTATCATCTGAGAGGAAAACAGGGAAGTGAAAACAACATAACTGACCCGTGAGTGGCTTCCTTCTATATAATGTGTGCAGTGTGATTTGAACTGGAAATAGCAATGCTGGCATACGATCCCCAGTAAACAGTGTTTCTCAGATCTCATCTGTGTGGAGGACAGCTGAGATCACAGTAAATCCCAGTGTCCCTTACAGCTTTGCGTGGACTGGGAATCCATTTGAACTGACAGTAGTGGCATACTCACCCATGGAGGCATCTAAACACCCCACTTGCCCCAAAATGTTACCACGATTTTATTTCCTTCTCCCCCTTAGTTTTCCTGCCTCTTCTTAAGACGCGTTTTACCCCTTACCTAATTAACCCAAAGGCACTAAAGTAATGAGTTCTCTCTGGTGGATCCGTTTTAAAAGAGAAGCCTTGCCTACGATCTGCACTGGGCCAAACCATCAGGACATTGTCAGGGCAAACAATAGCCTTATCTGGCCTCCATTCAAGCCACCTGATTAGCTGGGAAAAATAGGAAGAGAAAGAAAAGGCCATGTCCTTGCCCAGTAGCTGTAAATGTCAGCAAAAGGCCAGGGGACCTGCCGTATCTTTATATATGTTAGCATATTTTACAGACAGGCAGCAGGCGGGACAACCGCCTCACCGGAGGGCCTGCTCTCCATGCTGATGACACATCAACCTTGGCATGGCCGATACGTGCCGCGTGGTCTCGGGAACCAGGAAACCCGTGGAGAGGCAGGCACGGAACGAAGCCACACAACGTCTGCGAAAATGCTGAAATGTTCTCGGGGAGGCCGGCTATGCTGACAGCGAATTTTGTTGTGAATTCAAACTGCAGGGCCGTTTTGGGTCAGTGTAATTGGCAGGACATTCATGAAGACTGTAAACCAGGACACATATATGAGAAACTATGGGATGGCATAAATGAACAAAACAACGCATGAGATGCTCATCAGAACCAAGATGCGTGTGCTTGTGAGTGTAATACTGTAACACTGAAGGCAGCTGAAATAGCTGACTTTATTAAAAGCATTAACTGCCTAAAAAAGGTTAAGGGAGGGGGTGAAACCTGCGTTAACCTATGACAGTATGATCAATCCCCACTTATGATGGAACCTCAATTAACATAACACTTTAGGATAACACGCCATTAGCAGTGCACAAATTAAGGGATTATTAGCAGGTAATTTTCCACCAATTTACCACGTTTGAGAATAATTAGAGGGCACTGGAGTTTCTCTAGCTTGTCTGTCGAGATGGGATTTTTACGCGGAGTTCCGGAAGCAATGGGTCATAATTCTGAAAAATAACAAAGACATTTTTCACAAAATGGAGCAAGGAGGCAAAGCTCAGATATGACCTACTGCACTGTAATCAGACGTAAAAAAAAAAAAAAAATGCAAAATGAACGATCAGACAGCATGAATGAGACAACGCAACAGGTACATTCTCTGCACAGTGACATCAACAATCGTCACTCTGAAAGCACGATTTGTCAAATTGTCAAAACACCTCAACAGTTTTACTTGTAAGGCTCCTCGAACAGAAAGCAGGAGCCACAAACCTGCTAATCACCATCAGACATCAAACTTCTCAAATGGTTTTTTTCCCAATGTAGTTACTTTCAGTTCACAATCTCTGCCTCCTAGTCTTATCCATCAAACGTCATGTATCATTAACCCAGTTTAACCCCATTAAACTCAATCAACTGTGTAGGAATTACAAACTTTTCAGCCACGTCGCCTGATGTTTCAGAGCTACACAGGCTCCCCGATTTAAACGAGCTGGGGGCTGACGTAACCAAACAGGTGTCTCCAACGCTGGCCTCCTGGGACATAGGGTTCAGGGTTCTATTCACACACTAGTTAGGGACTCAATTACTAGCGCTCCACAAAAACCTCCAGACCAAAAACCTAGGGGCCACCCACAAGCTCCCGCCCGTCCAACAAAAGACACCTCTATGCCCACCATGGGAGCTTCTCACGAGTGGCCGGTCGCCGTGGGGATCCCCGTGGGGTTCATTCGAGCGCACAACTCTGGTCCGTGCTAATTATTCCGCCAGATTAGCCAGCCAATTATTACAACACTCGTGCTAATTAGAAATTATTTAAAGCATTTGTCAATTAGCGCTAGCAGCTTCAGCTGGATGGAAAAGACTCATGGTGTCGGCAGGTGACAGGTCCTGGGGGGGGGGGGGCGACCCGTTAAACCACCAAGACTGCGTGTATAGGAACAGCTGGCTACCTAGAACGGGTGACTCAAAAAAAAAAGGAACAGGATTTTAGTTCAAGTCAGTAATTGTTGATTACATGTCGTTTCAACTGTGACCTGATGTAACTGGTGAGATTTGGCATAAAGCCAAGATGTCTTTTTCTATTTATTTATATATTTATTTATTTATTTTTGTACCAGTGTTACCTCTACAACACAAAGCAAACGTCGCATACACCAAACAAGCAGGCCGACGGTATGCAGTAAGTGTAGCGACACATTTGGACGCCGTGTGTACGTGTGTAGATTGTGTCTCTTTACTGGGCCTCTCCAGTGTGTCCTTCAGTGGGTTGAGGGGTCTGTGTTCGTCGGGGCCTGTGATGCAGGTGGACTGATCCTCAGAATCGGCCCCCGCCTGCTCCTCAAGACCATTCCACCGCCGTTGCATTCAGACAAGTCCTGCCAATCACACTGGTGCATTGTGGGTAACCGGGCCACTGAAGGGGCATAAAGAAAGAAAGCTTGGGCAGGGGGGGGGGGGGGGGGGGGGGTTAAGGAGGGGAGGAAAACCCCCCAGCTAGGCGGTGCATTTCTCTAGTAGCGTTCTTTATTACAACCAGAGGCCTGTGATTAGCTTGGCTTCAATAAGGGTGGTCAAGAGACGCATACCAATTAGGCTACTGTGAGCACTTTGGGTTGCATTGCTATGGAAACCAAATCTAACCCCCCACCATCACCACCACCCCACAGTACACACACACACACATACACACACTAATACCACCCAAACACTCTCTTCATATACACCCCTTTTTATAACCAGTGTAATGAGGGGAAATCCAAAGAATGGTCTCTAAACTACCTGGAGTGTCAGCAAGCTCACAGACACAGGAGACACTGGCTCCTTCATTGTCCTATTAAGGTTATTTAAGGTCAGTCATTTTTTACAGGACAGGAAACTCCAGTCAGAATTTAAAGGCCTTATGGTAGTAGAAACTGTGCTAAGTGAAAAGTCAACACAGTTTTTTTTTTTTAAAACAATCCAAACGAAAAGATTAGATCCATATTCAGTTCAGCAGTACAAGACATAAAGATTCAGTACAACATCATTTGGATACACGAGCCTTATTATTATTTCTCGAGCCTCTTGCTGGTTTGCGAGCGTGTTAGTGTAAAGGTGATTAGCATACGGGAGTAATATTAGACTTGATTGGCGTGAGAGAATACAGAAAGTAGATGAATCTTTCTTTCTCTTTCAATCCCTTCCTCTCTTTCTCTCTCCCTTCCTCCATTTCTCTTTTCCTCCTTCACCTTCCTATTCTCCCCCCCCCCCCTTTCTCTCTCTCTCCCCCCCTCTTTCTCATGTCGGGGTGATCGCCTCCTGAGTTTAAATTGTCAGCTCTGCTGGGAATCCTGCTTTAATCGCTTTAATTAATTTCCAATCAAGCAGCAATAAACTAATCAGGCAAACACCAAAAACAGTGACAACTGTGTTTAGATGGAGCACAGCGTGGGGAACCCTTATCCACAGCCAGAGAGACGAGCAACAACCTTGAGAGAAAATCAATGATGGGAAAAAACAAATGTAAGCGTGTCGATGCTCTTTGTTTCTGAAGGCAACACCTCAGCTCCATCTGCACTGCGCATCAAGACTTCAGCTCTTTATAAGGTGCTGATCTGGGAACAGGTTTCAGCTCTCAGAATGTTATGCACTTCCATCATATCCAAAGCCAGGGCTGATTCCAGATCAGAGATGCTGTGGGTTTTCAAGTCGATTTTCAGTATTTCTGGTTGCACAGGGATGCCAGTCTGTGTCTCAAAGGTATTGCAAAAACTACAAAAATGTGCATGATTAAGGTTATAAGCAGAGTTTGAAGGTTTAGTTAAAACTCAGAGAACTCACTGTTGATTCCTGCAAACTCCATGCTGGCATGATAGAGTTTTAAACCGTTATAGATAACCGCTTTGTCTATATGACTTAAGATGTATTCTTATGTACTTGCACTGTTCTAACATTTTTAAAAATCAATACCCTTCCCTGAGCACACTTTGAATCATAGGGTTAGGGTAACTTTGCCATTTATTCTATTACGTCTTACAGAGTTTCAATGCGCTTTCTGCTGTGGAATACATACAGTATATAGTCTTTGCCTCATCTGACCATTTCATGCTGGTGATTACCACATCTCCTTTACCTGAGTTCACTTATGACATTGGCTGTAATTACACAGGCTGTACGACCCTTAAGTGGCATTAAGAATCCAGCAAAAAAAGCTGAGCTATTTGAGTGTGTTAACATGAGCATGGGGTTATCCCCATGGTGATATCGCGTCTACACTGTTCTCAGAACAGCTCGAGTATTCTTCCTGGCAGTTCCACGAACATCCTGACTGCTAGGTCCTGACAAATGGCTGACTCATAGGAGCTCAGACTGACATGGAACATTTTATGGGCTGCTGATTAAAGTGTAAATTCTGGGCAGAAATGGAGCGCTGACACACCAGGACTGTTATGTAGCCAGGGGTTATAAGCAGGCGTAGAGGTTAGTAGGCTTCACAAAGAGGGCTTGTGCTCAAAGGTACTTTTATTTGCACGTGTTAAAAAAAGTGGTCTATGATAATCCAACACGTGAGCTTTAAAAAGAGGGGACCATTACCTAGCACGCTTACCCATCAAGCCTTTCTTTCTCCCTGTCATCCGTATATACCCCTTAGCCCCTCCACATATATATAGGATTTTGCCACCTACCGTATAGGTGTCAGAAAACATTTAAACATCCACAACTTGGATGAGTGAGGTGTTCACCCAACAGTTATTTCATCATGTAAGGTGATGATCACCTCATTGTCCATTTAAACAGTATGCATACTTGGTCTTAAAATCCTGAGTGTTCTTCCTGCAGGTTAATCATCTCAGGATCTCCCTCCTCTGGTGCACCTTGGGATGACCCGCACTACAAGAGAGGAACCCTACATCTGGTATGTCCCTTCTGTCCCCTCCTAACACAGCAGGACTACCAGTCCCCTCCTAACACAGCAGGACTATCAGTCCCCTCCTAACACAGCAGGACTATCAGTCCCCTCCTAACACACCAGGACTATCAGTCCCCTCCTAACACAGCAGGACTACCAGTCCCCTCCTAACACACAAGGACTATCAGTCTCCTCCTAACACACCATACACACCATAGTCAAACTCTGCATTCTGTCCTCTTGTCTTACTCTGGCTGTCTCAGTGCAGTGAGTATATTTAGCCTCTGAGTTCCTGTACTCCTGTTTCACAAGGGTGCAACACACTCGCCCAGCTGGAGAACTGCAGCAGCCAAGACCACACACACACACACACACACACACACACACGCACGCACGCACGCACGCACGCACGCACGCACGCACGCACGCACACACGCACACACACACACACGCACGCACACACACACACACGCACGCACGCACACACACACACAAACGCAAGCACACACGCACACACACACACACACACACACACACACACAAACATACCTTCTTCTGGTAATTTTTTTTTTTTTACACCACCAGAGGTGTCAATTCCAGGTTCAGAAAGTAAAAGTCCTCACCAGGATTTTTTGCTCAAGCTTGCTAGATTTTCTAATTAGTGCAATCCAGGTAAAATTAGTGGAATCAACACAATCCAGGGCAAAATCCTGGTGAGGACTTTTACTTTCTGAACCTGGAATTGACACCTCTGCACACCAGTCCCTAGCATGTCCTCCCTCACAACATCCAGGAGCCTCCATCTTTCCCCCCATCTTTCCCTTATTATGGATGTTATTGATTATTGGCAATGGAAAAAAGCTATATTTTAACATAATTGAATGTAGAGAGTGCTGCAGAGTGTTGGACAGAGGGAAGAAGGGGACTGGAGAGCTTAGGAGAACATCTCCAGATTTTAGGAGAACATCTAGAGTAGAAGGGAACTCCAGAGTCTGGGAGCACATCTAGAGAATAAGGGAACTCCAGAGTCTAGGAGCACATCTAGAGAAGACGGGAACTCCAGGGTTTAGGAGAACATCTAGAGAAGAAGGGAACTGCAGAGTCTGGGAGCACATCTAGAGAAGAAGGGAACTCCAGAGTTTAGGAGAACATCTAGAGAAGAAGGGAACTGCAGAATCTGGGAGCACATCTAGAGAAGAAGGGAACTCTAGAATCTGGGAGCACATCTGGAGAAGGCCCAGTCACCAATGCTCTGGAGGGTGGAAAATCACACAGCATTGCTGGTCTTACAATGACACGTTCTTCCCTTTCACTAATGCTAGAACCCTTCACACATAATTCCTGACACTTTTCTCCACCCACTCCACTCTGCCTGTACTCTCTTTTCCACTTCTGTGAAATCACTCCCTGGATTTCCAGTATTTCAGCTGCCCTGACTTTACACTTTATACCTGTACTTTAGACCTGCACTTTACACCTGCATTTTATACCTGTACTTTACACCTGCACATGCACTTGCACATGCACTCACACACATTCCATTGTCCCCCTCTACCTCACACGCATTCTACTGCTCCTCTCTCATTCACAAACATATTCCACTGCCCCCTCTTACTCACACACATACTCTACTGCCCCCTCTCACTCACACACATACTCTACTGCCCCCTCTCACTCACACACATACTCTACTGCCCCCTCTCACTCACACACATATTCTACTGCCCCCTCTCACTCACACACATACTCTACTGCCCCCTCTCACTCACACACATACTCTACTGCCCCTCTCTTACTCACACACATATTCTACTGCCCCCTCTCACTCACACACATGCTCTACTGCCCCCTCTTACTCACACACATACTCTACTGCCCCCTCTCACTCACACACATACTCTACTGCCCCCTCTCACTCACACACATACTCTACTGCCCCCTCTCACTCACACACATACTCTACTGCCCCCTCTTACTCACACACATACTCTACTGCCCCCTCTCACTCACACACATACTCTACTGCCCCCTCTTACTCACACACATACTCTACTGCCCCCTCTCACTCACACACATACTCTACTGCCCCCTCTCACTCACACACATATTCTACTGCCCCCTCTCACTCACACACATACTCTACTGCCCCCTCTCACTCACACACATGCTCTACTGCCCCCTCTTACTCACACACATACTCTACTGCCCCCTCTCACTCACACACATACTCTACTGCCCCCTCTCACTCACACACATATTCTACTGCCCCCTCTCACTCACACACATACTCTACTGCCCCCTCTCACTCACACACATACTCTACTGCCCCTCTCTTACTCACACACATATTCTACTGCCCCCTCTCACTCACACACATACTCTACTGCCCCCTCTCACTCACACACATACTCTACTGCCCCTCTCTTACTCACACACATATTCTACTGCCCCCTCTCACTCACACACATACTCTACTGCCCCCTCTCACTCACACACATACTCTACTGCCCCCTCTCACTCACACACATGCTCTACTGCCCCCTCTTACTCACACACATACTCTACTGCCCCCTCTCACTCACACACATATTCTACTGCCCCCTCTCACTCACACACATACTCTACTGCCCCCTCTCACTCACACACATACTCTACTGCCCCTCTCTTACTCACACACATATTCTACTGCCCCCTCTCACTCACACACATACTCTACTGCCCCCTCTCACTCACACACATACTCTACTGCCCCTCTCTTACTCACACACATATTCTACTGCCCCCTCTCACTCACACACATACTCTACTGCCCCCTCTCACTCACACACATACTCTACTGCCCCCTCTCACTCACACACATGCTCTACTGCCCCCTCTTACTCACACACATACTCTCCTGCCCCCTCTCACTCACACATATACTCTACTGCCCCCTCTCACTCACACACATACTCTACTGCCCCCTCTCACTCACACACATGCTCTACTGCCCCCTCTTACTCACACACATACTCTACTGCCCCCTCTCACTCACACACATACTCTACTGCCCCCTCTCACTCACACACATACTCTACTGCCCCCTCTCTTACTCACACATACTCTACTGCCCCCTCTCACTCACACACATACTCTACTGCCCCCTCTCACTCACACACATACTCTACTGCCCCCTCTCACTCACACACATATTCTACTGCCCCCTCTCACTCACACACATACTCTACTGCCCCCTCTCACTCACACACATACTCTACTGCCCCCTCTCACTCACACACATACTCTACTGCCCCCTCTCACTCACACACATACTCTACTGCCCCTCTCTCACTCACACACATACTCTACTGCCCATCTCTTACTCACACACATACTCTACTGCCCCCTCTCACACACATACATACTCTACTGCCCCCTCTCACTCACACACATACTCTACTGCCCCTCTCTTACTCACACACATATTCTACTGCCCCCTCTCTCACTCACACACATACTCTACTGCCCCTCTCTTACTCACACACATACTCTACTGCCCCTCTCTCACTCACACACATACTCTACTGCCCCTCTCTTACTCACACACATACTCTCCTGCCCCCTCTCACTCACACACATACTCTACTGCCCCTCTCTTACTCACACACATACTCTACTGCCCCCTCTCACTCACACACATATTCTACTGCCCCCTCTCACACACATACATACTCTACTGCCCCTCTCTTACTCACACACATACTCTACTGCCCCTCTCTTACTCACACACATACTCTACTGCCCCTCTCTTACTCACACACATACTCTACTGCCCCCTCTCACTCACACACATACTCTACTGCCCCCTCTCACTCACACACATACTCTACTGCCCCCTCTCACTCACACACATATTCTACTGCCCCTCTCTTACTCACACACATACTCTACTGCCCCTCTCTCACTCACACACATACTCTACTGCCCCTCTCTTACTCACACACATACTCTACTGCCCCTCTCTCACTCACACACATACTCTACTGCCCCTCTCTTACTCACACACATACTCTACTGCCCCCTCTCACTCACACACATACTCTACTGCCCCCTCTCACTCACACACATACTCTACTGCCCCCTCTCACTCACACACATATTCTACTGCCCCCTCTTACTCACACACATACTCTCCTGCCCCCTCATTCAACCACACATGTATTCCCCTGCCCCCGTTTCATTCATACATGTATTCCACAGCTACCTAATTCAAGCAAATGTGTTTCCGTTGCCCCTTTCATTCACACACATATTCTGCACCCCCCCCCCCCCCCCCCCCCAACCGCCCGCCCCCCCAACCGCACATTCACACACATATTCCATTTTCCTTCCTCATTTGCGCAATGCATATCTCCACCCTGTAAACACCACCCTGTAAACACCACCCTGGTGAGGAAGCCCTGTCTCCCTGGCATGTGAGTCCAGGGCTGCATCTTTAACTGGGAGATACTGTGGCGTCCGTTGAGACATTATTAATTTGGTCCTATTTAATGTGCTTCATTTTTAAGAGGCGACTCCATTATGTTACCAAGTGCAGGGACATGAGATGTATCCGAGGAAGACATGAAAGAACAGAAATGATAATATGATTGCCCTAATCTACACAATCCTTGCATTCCATTTAGTCTGAATAATTAAAATAAGAAAAGGAGGGAAAACTTTTTTTATTATTTAATTGGTTTGGTAATTTTGGCCCTAATTCTGCTGATGAGGTATCAGCCCTCCCCATGAAAGAAGCTCTTAATTGATTGCCAGGATCAAAACAATGCTAATTGGGTTTCTGCAGAATCCTTTAATCATAATTCAGATGAGGACCTATAATTAATCTAACGAACAAGCAGCTGACTGTGGCCGGAATGGGAACTGATGGTGTGATGGAGAGGAGGACCAGGACTGAGAGCGGATGCTAGTTTTAGCTCTGTGAGTAAATGACGAGCTCGGTGGAAGTAGTGTGTGTCCCTGCCGTTTCTGATGGAGGTTTGAGCAGATCTTGGAGCACGAGCTGATGCTTCATGCCAACAGCTGTCAGTGCACCGAATGCCAAGCACACATGGGGAGAAGAAAAGTAGAAATTCAGTAAAGATTCAGTAGAAATGAAGTGTGCTTCAATGCAAACACACATACACACACCCACAAACGCACAAGCATACATAACCACCAACACGCACATACACACACAACCACAAACACAGAATCTTACACATACACACACAACCACAAACGCACACAACCACCAACACACACACAACCACAATCATAGAAACATACACATACACACACAACCATCAACATACATAAACACACAAACATACACAGACAAACACACACACACACAGACACACACACACACACACACATTCACAACTCAACCAGTTTCCCCAGTGTTTCCTATCAGTGTCCACATTCAAACACTGAGGTGCTACACAGCAAGCAAAGTCCACATCCATCCATTCCTAACAGCTGCAGAACTCTACACGCTGAGATCAAATGAGATCAAAACTATACACACTGAGATCAAATGAGATCAAAACCATACACAATGAGATCAAATGAGACCAAAACTATACACACTGAGATCAAATGAGATCAACACCATACACAATGAGATCAAATGAGCCCAAAACTATACACACTGAGATCAAATGAGATCAAAACCATACACAATGAGATCAAATGAGATCAAAACTATACACGCTGAGATCAAATGAGATCAAAACTATACACACTGAGATCAAATGAGACCAAAACTATACATGTTGAGATCAAATGAGATCAAAACTATACACACTGAGATCAAAACCATACATACTGAGCTCAAATGAGATCAAAACTATACACACTGAGATCAAATGAGATCAACACCATACACACTGAGATCAAATGAGATCAAAACTATATACACTGAGATCAAATGAGAACAAAACTATACACACTGAGATCAAATGAGATCAAAACTATACATGTTGAGATCAAATGAGATCAAAACTATACACACTGAGATCAAAACCATACATACTGAGCTCAAATGAGATCAAAACTATACACACTGAGATCAAAACTATACACACTGAGTCTGTGTCACACCATCAGAAATGGTAATATGGGGGGCACGCTAACAGCACAGACCTTGCCCACGGTGGGCAAGCCACAGATGCTTACGCTAGCCAAGTTACAGGACGTGGAAGGTGCCTAACTGGTAGATCCAAACTTTCAAATGGACTGGCCTATGGCGTCTAGACTCTACCATTCCAACAGGGACGGTAGACAAAGGTGTATGTTTTACTCCGATGCTATTGATTCTCCCACTGGGTCTAATCCGATTAATCTGATTATGAACAACAGGCAGCGCACCTGAAGCTTCTTCAGATACACCTGTGTCCCCATCACTAAAAGAGTTTAATAACGCACTGACATGTACATTTGGTGAAGGAGTGGAAGAAAAAGCCTGGACGGTAGGACGCGGGGCGAGGGGGAGAACGTGAGATGACGTGGGGCGAGGGGGAGAACGTGAGAGGACGTGGGGCGAGGGGGAGAACGTGAGAGGACGTGGGGCGAGGGGGAGAATGTGGGAGGACGTAGGGCGAGGGGGAGAATGTGGGAGGACGTGGGGCGAGGGGGAGAACGTGAGAGGACGTGGGGCGAGGGGGAGGACGTGGGAGGACGCAGGGCGAGGGAGAGAACGTGAGAGGACGAGGGGGAGAACGTGGGAGGACGTGGGGCGAGGGGGAGAACGTGAGAGGACGTGGGGCGAGGGGGAGAACGTGGGAGGACGCAGGGCAAGGGGGAGAACGTGGGAGGACGAGGGGGAGAACATGAGAGGACGAGGGGCGAGGGGGAGAACGTGAGAGGACGTGGGGCGAGGGGGAGGACGTGGGAGGACGCAGGGCGAGGGAGAGAACGTGAGAGGACGAGGGGCGAGGGGGAGAACGTGGGAGGACGTGGGGCGAGGGGGAGAACGTGGGAGGACGAGGGGCGAGGGGGAGAACGTGGGAGGACGTGGGGCGAGGGGGAGAACGTGAGAGGACGTGGGGCGAGGGGGAGAACGTGGGAGGACGAGGGGCGAGGGGGAGAACGTGGGAGGACGAGGGGCGAGGGGGAGAACGTGGGAGGACGCAGGGCGAGGGGGAGAACGTGGGAGGACGCAGGGCGAGGGGGAGAACGTGAGAGGACGTGGGGCGAGGGGGAGAACGTGGGAGGACGAGGGGCGAGGGGGAGAACGTGGGAGGACGCAGGGCGAGGGGGAGAACGTGGGAGGACGAGGGGGAGAACATGAGAGGACGAGGGGCGAGGGGGAGAACGTGAGAGGACGTGGGGCGAGGGGGAGGACGTGGGAGGACGCAGGGCGAGGGGGAGAACGTGGGAGGACGAGGGGGAGAACATGAGAGGACGAGGGGCGAGGGGGAGAACGTGAGAGGACGTGGGGCGAGGGGGAGGACGTGGGAGGACGCAGGGCGAGGGAGAGAACGTGAGAGGACGAGGGGCGAGGGGGAGAACGTGGGAGGACGTGGGGCGAGGGGGAGAACGTGGGAGGACGAGGGGCGAGGGGGAGAACGTGGGAGGACGTGGGGCGAGGGGGAGAACGTGAGAGGACGTGGGGCGAGGGGGAGAACGTGGGAGGACGAGGGGCGAGGGGGAGAACGTGGGAGGACGAGGGGCGAGGGGGAGAACGTGGGAGGACGCAGGGCGAGGGGGAGAACGTGGGAGGACGCAGGGCGAGGGGGAGAACGTGAGAGGACGTGGGGCGAGGGGGAGAACGTGGGAGGACGAGGGGCGAGGGGGAGAACGTGGGAGGACGCAGGGCGAGGGGGAGAACGTGGGAGGACGAGGGGGAGAACATGAGAGGACGAGGGGCGAGGGGGAGAACGTGAGAGGACGTGGGGCGAGGGGGAGGACGTGGGAGGACGCAGGGCGAGGGAGAGAACGTGAGAGGACGAGGGGCGAGGGGGAGAACGTGGGAGGACGCGGGGCGAGGGGGAGAACGTGGGAGGACGAGGGGCGAGGGGGAGAACGTGGGAGGACGAGGGGCGAGGGGGAGAACGTGAGAGGACGTGGGGCGAGGGGGAGAACGTGAGAGGACGTGGGGCGAGGGGGAGAACGTGGGAGGACGTGGGGCGAGGGGGAGAACGTGGGAGGACGCAGGGCGAGGGGGAGAACGTGGGAGGACGAGGGGGAGAACATGAGAGGACGAGGGGCGAGGGGGAGAACGTGGGAGGACGAGGGGCGAGGGGGAGGACGTGGGAGGACGCAGGGCGAGGGAGAGAACGTGAGAGGACGAGGGGCGAGGGGGAGAACGTGGGAGGACGCGGGGCGAGGGGGAGAACGTGGGAGGACGAGGGGCGAGGGGGAGAACGTGGGAGGACGAGGGGCGAGGGGGAGAACGTGAGAGGACGTGGGGCGAGGGGGAGAACGTGGGAGGACGTGGGGCGAGGGGGAGAACGTGGGAGGACGCAGGGCGAGGGGGAGAACGTGGGAGGACGAGGGGGAGAACATGAGAGGACGAGGGGCGAGGGGGAGAACATGAGAGGACGAGGGGCGAGGGGGAGAACGTGAGAGGACGAGGGGCGAGGGGGAGAACGTGGGAGGACGCAGGGCGAGGGGGAGAACGTGAGAGGACGAGGGGCGAGGGGGAGAACGTGGGAGGACGCGGGGCGAGGGGGAGAACGTGGGAGGACGCAGGGCGAGGGGGAGAACGTGGTATTCCCGATGGTTTTTGATGGCGCGTGATTACATTAGACGGGCGGTATCCATGTTTTATTAATACTTTGGATCTTTTCACGTCTCGTGTCTTACATCTACGCTCTTAAGAGGAGAGATCATCTGCTTTTTGGTGTGAGTGTGCGTCTCTCTCACACACACACACACACACACACACACACACACACACACTCACGCAGACATGCACACACACTTAGCTGAGCACTGGCCTCCATTTCTGCTGGCTTTGATGTAGCCCTCACTTCCTATCTCCAAATGCATCCATTACAGGTATCACATTAATGGGCAGTTAGGTGACTGATCTAAGGAATGAGACACTTTTATTGCTGTCTCTTAATGTGGTGCACTTTCACGTCTACCTCTGCCATTTGTAATTTCAGTTCTACTTGAGAATTTCTCTTCAGCTATGTGTGCCAAGCTGATAGTAGAGAGTATGTTTAAATGTATATTCTAAAATATGCTAGCATGGCTAACAGCGAATGGGAACCACCAGTTAGCATCGTTCAATTTGCTTAGCACTAGCTGCCCACGATTTATCTGAACCAATATGGCATCATTAATCATGGCTTGATGGTTAAAATGCACTGTCCATCATAGCAATAAAACAACAGCTATTGTGAACCAAACCAAATATGACAACATTAAAGAAGGAGCTAAGTAGCCAAAACCAGTCAAAGGACGTCACCAGACACAAGTACCCCAAACTAGTCGAAAACAGAAGTACGTCACCAGACACAAGTAATAATAATAATAATAATAATAATAATAATAATAATCTTTATTTGTATAGCACCTTTCATACATACATGCAACTCAAAGTGCTTTACAGTATAAATAAAATAAACATTAAAAGGAGATAAGACAAAAAGACAAAAGGAAAATGTTAAAAGAAATTAAAGATAAAAATATTAAAATAACATAAAAGTAAAAAAGGTAAAGTAAATAAGATAATAAGAAGTAAAGTAATTAGATAAAACTATTAAAATAATTGGATTTAGAAAATAATAGACAACATAATGTAATAAAGTAAATAAGATTGAGAATTTCTTAACTAAAAGCGGATCTAAACAGGAATGTTTTGAGACTGCTCTTAAAACTATGCAGGGATGAAATGCCTCTGAGCTCTTCAGGAAGAGAATTCCAGAGCTTTGGGCCATAGTGGCTAAAAGCACCCTCGCCAATCTTTAATCGGCTTTTAGGAATTACCAGTAGATTACTATTTGAAGACTTGAGAGACCTGACTGGAACATATCTAACCATCATTTCACTGAGGTAAAGAGGGGCAAGACCATGAAGACATTTAAAAACCATGACTAGAACCTTAAAATCTATTCTAAAGCTGACAGGTAACCAGTGAAGTGAGTGGAGTGCAGGTGTAATATGATCTCTCTCCTGCGGGTCAGAACCCTTGCAGCCGCGTTCTGAACTCGCTGTAGGTGCAAAATAGAGCTCTTTGGAAGAGCAGATAGAACAGCGTTACAATAAGTAGACCGAACTAGTCGAAAACAGAAGCACGTCACCAGACACAAGTAGCCCGAACTAGTCAAACACAGATGTACATCACCAGACACAAGTAGCCCAAACTAGTCGAAAACAGAAGTACGTCACCAGACACAAGTAGCCCGAACTAGTCAAACACAGATGTACATCACCAGACACAAGTAGCCCAAACTAGTCAAAAACAGAAGTACGTCACCAGACACAAGTAGCCCGAACTAGTCAAACACAGCAGAACATCAACTGTTCATTACAAACGTATTATTAGTGGAAACACGAGCAAGAACGTAACACTGACAGGAGCTTGTAAGGAAAAAAAAGGACGTCTCTCCGAGCTTGATGCAAAATGGAAAACATTTATTACAATAAAAGTAATGAAGTACATGAAGGTACTACGAAATCAGTGGAGCTCGACTGAACCCCCAACAAATAGAAGAACGCACCTTATATACATTTGAAAGTACAGACTTCTACATTTGAAAGTAGGCCTACAGACTTCCACCTAAGCTCCTCCAGGGAAGTATGTGATGTCAGTTGTGTTCAACCATTGGTACTGCGGTCAGTAATGAAACTACCACTCAGTTTCAACTATAGCGAGTGAATGCACTCTGAGTTCTGTCACCTGCATGCCTGGTTCCCTTTGTCTATGGTTGATGGTTCAGGTTCATCACATCTTCTGGTTCCACAGAGCCATTGCTGCTCTTCCTGCTTTGCTTCTTCTCGATCTGAGGACAACGTAATCTAGTTCACAAATGGCCGGTACCTGTATTTGCATTTCTGTCTGATTACTTATCTACTTCAAACTACGTCAATATGATCAGAAATGTTATGGTTAAGACAGGAACCGCACACAGCGCTAGTTATTTAGCGGCTAACAAGCTAGCCATCATCGGATCTAACGTTTGCTATGTCTGAGGAGCATTTGGTGAAAATGGCACATTACGTGAAGCCAGACCACATTTGCGTACAAGTCTTATGGAATGTGCTATATGCTAGGGCTCAAGGGCATTGTGGGTAGGAAGGGGACAGGCCCACATCTCTGGGTGTTTGCAGTGCGCCACTGTATGCTCCCCATTGTGGGTTCACTACTCCTCAGCCAACGCATTTCTGCAGCCATTGCATACTTGGTGTTCACCCTTAAAACACATCCAGTTTAATTTGTTTCTTCTTCTTCTTCTTCTTCCTTCTTCCACTTCTTTTTGGCCTCTCAAAAAGCAGTTGCAAGGCAGTTCCTGTTTAGCAGCATCTGAATAGGCTTATCACACTGAGCTTATCAACCAATGATGTGCTGAGAATTTTCTTTCATCAGTTTTGACGCACAGCAAAAAAGCGGTTTTGTTCGACTACTGCAGCTCGCTAACCACCATGGAATTTCAAGTCGTCTGAAAGCAAGGGTGAAAAAAGAACATAATTAAATCTTTATTTCATTTTCTAATTAATGATAGTGACTTGGGGGGGTATTCAGCTTAGTAAAACAGTATGATGCGTTTTCTGAAGCATTGTGATGCACTGCAGTTTAATAATCCATTCCTTGATCTCTGCTATTAAAATCATAATTAGGGTGATAATTACATTAGTTTCAGAATAAAATTACCATAACAAAAGTGTTTCTCTTTAATAATGACACCATGATTGACTTTTTAAGTTGACAAAATGCTCTAAAAGAGCGCTACAGAACTTTGGAAACTGCTATAGTACTGGCATGATCACATGTTCATTTCCGTTCATTTTTGGTGTAGTTTCGTCCAAACTCTGAGGTATTTTTGTACATATTTTGATAAGTTGAGATTAAAAAGTAGTTTATTAAAGCATCAGATTAATTGAAGCATCAGAAAAACTGGACTAGCTAAGCTGCATCGTGGTACGTCTGGGAGTAAATCTGGACTTGCCAAGTCTCATTACTGCTGGTTGCTAGGAATCAGAGAAACGTGCAGGTGTGCTCATTCTTGGAGATTGCCATTTAATTGCTATTGATAGACCTTTGCAGCAAGTCTAGATCTGTGCACATAACAGCATATGCAATATCATCCTGTGGCACACCTGAATCAGTCCTCAACAAAACGATAGATTTTTTTTCCACTTTATTCCGATTACTGTTTCTTTAATGCCAGTATGACTGATATATGTGAAGCTCCTCATCCTCTTTTAATATCACATCTAATACTGAGATTTGTAATTGGGCCCGATCTGTCCAATATGGTGATGTGGGCACTCCTTCCTCTGTCAATTTCCCTTCTGCCGGGGCGCCGACGCTAAATTGCAGTTTGGAAGACAAGAACGGGCTGGTGGAAGAACACAAAAGGACAGTGAGGCTGACCAGAGCGCAGGTGGAATTGAATTGGAATTCTTCCACGGGGGTCTGTTAGCATAACAAAAGGGCCAGCGTGACTTTAGACAAAAGCATCGAGGGTTTAATGCAGAAAATCAATCTTTCCCGAGGAGAGAAGTTATTGTGCGAGCCACTGTACAGGTGTTCTTCCCTGGCTCCTTAATCAAAAGTGTCAAAACAAAGTTGGGGAAAGTTTTCTTTATCCACTCGGTTGGAGAGCACTGGTGGGTGTCCGCGCGTGTGCAATGTGCGAAATAGAGGGAGAGAACTTGTGTCTGTGCGTGTGCGTGTGTGTGTGCGTATGTATCACGCGGTGTGTGAGCATACGAGTGCGTGAACTGGCACGTGTAATGGGGTGCACACAATACCCTGACAGAGTAAACCACCTGTTCCTTCACTTGTGTGCTGCAAAACAACCCACTCCATTATAAGCTGGAGACAATTCACCTTGCGTTGTACAGTACATTCACAGAATATCCATATTGCTTATCTGCATAATGTTGTGGCATTCAGAGCTGTGGGCCTGTGGGCAGGCACACAGGAGCACGGCAAAGTTTCCCATGATGCCGCTTGCTTCTCCGGTCATCTTTATTGGTTCAAAGCTGATGTTCCTCAATGTCGTTGCTTGTTGTTTATGTCTTATTTTCATTAGTGTTCTTTATCCTTTGAGTAAAGATATAAAATTCTGTACTGCACTATTCCTGCTAAATTCTACACTTAAAAGCACTTAGACTGGAGGTGCATAGTAGGACAAAGGTGAAGCACAGGTGAAGTCAGTCGTGCTGGTAGGTGGAGAGCCGTAGAAGCCCTGGTCAGCCCTGGTGGTGGGAGCAGGGAGTAAAGAGGAGGCGTGCGTCGCACAGGGGGCGCTGTGTGAACGTCGGCAGAGCAAGCAGGTCAGGCTTAAACAGAGAAGCAGGAACCGTGGGGGTTTCTGCATCACTACAGCAGCATCTTCCAACATGGCCGCCGAGAGAGACTGTAGATGGACTGTCTAAACGCTGGTGCATTAACACCAGTGATGCAGCACTAACTCGGCTCCATCTGCTCTTGCCCTACGTGGCTTTAAAGAAAAGCTCTGCAGCAAAACTCCAGCCGCAGGAAAAGCCGGTGGAAAAGGGCAGGAATCACTCAGACTCGTCCAAAATAACTTGTGATTAATTAGAGTCCGTTATCCAGGTGCTGTGACAGTTATAAAAAAAACTTTCTTTGTGTGTTTATGTTGCCACTATTCTTTACGTTTCTTTCGATGATTTAGGACACAGCCCCTTTTCTCGTGGGGTATCACAACGTTCGCTTATCGCGAGCGGGAAATCAGAGACAAGTGTCAAATGTAAACAAGTGAGGTTGCCATGGCTACGACTGGAGTAACCTACTGTATGTGGAGCCTTTGGCTATAGGGAGTTTAAAATCCTTGACCATAACCGAAAGACAGGAACATGTAAAAAATAGCGGAAACAAAGTAAAGATACTGGAACGACCACATCTAACTCCATAAAGCACCTGAAAATACACCGGATAGGTTTGTTTAGTTTATGCTAGTGTAGTAGCCCTGGTTAGCAAACACTTGTTTACAAACATCAAAATAACCATAGACATTTTAATTTGACTGTACATAGAAATATTTTACTCACCACAATTACTGATTTACAGTAAAACAGTAAATGAATGTCCAAAACTTTTTTCCATAATGATATTTTTGTTTACTTTGATGCTAGTATTCCCATCAATACAATAAAATAGTTAATTTACTTCCCATTGCCCCTAAGATTATCCTGGTATTGACTTGAGACTTGATGTGAATTCTAGCTCAAAGACTTGTGACTTGACTTGAATTTTGCGACTTTTGAACATCTCTTCCTGCCATGGAACAGAGGTGAGCTGCAGAACTTCCTGGGTTTGGCTTTGGATTTTGGGGGCTCTGTGCATGGATTTGATGATTTATATTCAGCTCTTCATTAGCTCATGTAAAAAGGGGCTGGATTCCAGTGAGACAAGGAGGCTAAGCATAAACTTGCTGCTGTCTGTGCTTGGCTATATGAGTTAGCAGAGCTAGCATTTCCATTGTGCCATAGACAGAGAAACCAGCAAAAATCATTGGTGCTCTCACAGATGAATGATGGGATGGAGATACAGCATTTCCACCCTTACCTATACGACATCGCCCTAGTCCTGCATACTGATTACGTCTTGTTGTCTTAGCTCAGCCAAATCAGAGAGCCCATTGGGTACAATGTGGTTCACCCCGCCGGACGAGTCCCACTGCACCATCCAAAACCTAGTAATGTCCACAATGAAAAAATGGATGTTTGTGAATACAGTTGTAATCATGTCAAGTTTTGAAATGCTCCACCTGGTGCTGTGTATGTATTTTTGTTACCTTCCTGTTTCCACCTTTCAGTCCCATTCCTGTTGATCATTAGATAAAAGAGTGTTTCTATTTGGTTTTCTGAATGGGATTTCCTGGTCCTTCTTAAGCACTGACACTACAGTAGACATATAACAAATAGATATTTTCCAGAAAAAATTCGGTCCCTTTGACCATCAGAAAAGCATGTCAAAGTATAGAGGTGCAGAAAAAAAATATTTGAAAACATTCACAAAATCAACAGACATGGCCTAGTTGTAATACCGTAGAACAACCGAAGTCAGGAATCTGAGCTCCAGGCTAGGCAGCCTTCATACAAATGCTTCTAAGCTTGTCGCCAAACTACAGATCCCACTTGAAGCCCCAATTATGCCTGACAGAAGCGGGTCTTCACTCTGTGTCCTTTTCATCCATATGTTCACCACTCCGCACGGCCTTGGGGTCGCTAGAACAATGCGGACGATGTTTGCTAGAGCTTCAAGCTGGCAACGTCCTTGGTCATTCACGTTCGGCACTTCAGTTGCCATAGCAGGCGCGTACAATGAGGGAAAGAAATGTCTTCCTGACATCACACAAAGAGTCACAAACGCTCAACACTACGAAGTTCAAATGACATATGACCAATGTTCAAATGACATGCATGTGTGACATGGAACTTTTCAAACCAGATCTGGGATGGTTCACTTTTTTTTTTTACTTTATGTTGCTACAAGTACTTCTAGAAAATCCAAAACAGCTCTAAATTTCGTACAAAATGGCAATACCATTGCTACCAGAGGACTGAGACAAAGGTGCTCACCTGCTAACAATATGCGTCTGGCAAATGGAAGAAGAGACCCAAAACAATCACAGCAAGTGGAAATTCCGGCGAGAGACCTGCTCTTAAAGCTGTTCTCCTCGATAAGGTAAGTCTACGTTTATCGGCCGACACCCAGCCACGTATTACCATAATAATGATTTAAGCACTAGCTAATCCTCTCTGGTTAATGAACGTCTTCATTTTCCCAAGCCAAGCGGAGGGGCCACAGTGAGCGTGTGTGTGTGTGTGTGCGCGTCAGTCCACCCTGTCTGGAAAGCTGTCCCAGTGGGACTGCGTCGTATGTGTGTGATACCCGAAGTGTGATGGGTAATTTTCCAAATACGCCCATATCGTTCACTCCCATTCACTCTCCTGCATTCAGTCTCTCTCCCTTTGCTATTGTCTCTTGAGCCACACACAGTATATTATTCCCCTCCGTTTCTGGGCATTAACCTGTAAACAAAGCACTAACTATTACTGATTGATAGCAGTCGTAATACTAGGACGACGCTAAGCAGGGAGTCATTGACACTGTAAACTCTTCAGGCTAGCAAACGCTGCGTTCAGTGCTAAACGCTGCGTTCAGTGCTAAACGTTAGTGCCCCACACACAACTAGGCTTAGCAGTCTGACTGGGCCATGTGAGCTTCCCCCTCCTGCTTCTGGCCACCCAGTCAGCTGTGTAGGAAGCCATGACCTCATGACCTCGGGGGGGGCAGTCCATATGCAAACCAGTTGATTAAAAATCAGTTAGGGAGACACTGATGTAGAACGGTATGCGTGGTGCATGGTGGGCGGTGGAAGAGGGGTTTCAAATGACCGGGGAGGCTAACCCGGTAACCGCATTCATTTCAACACGAAACAACATTGTGCGACTGATTAATTGATTTGATGACAATTTAATGAATTATAATGAATGTAAGCGCTTTCTTCAAAGGCTGGAGAAGAAAGAGCATTTATGGTGTGCTATGGGTAGAAGGAGTCAAGGGGATATGGTAATAGAAAAGTGTGACTTTTAGGTAAAAGAGTCATTGTTTCTGTTTGCTAACTGCAGTCGTGATATTATGATTGATCATAATATCAATCATGTAAATGTACCTAAGAAAAAGAATCAGCTTTTCAGTATTCTTAGATGTTCAATAATATGAAACTTAAAAAAACGTCTTTCTATTTGATTTCTGTTTTTTGCTACATGATTCCTTGGAGTAAAAAAAAAAAACATGTTTTGAGATCATTTGAAATCAGTCCAAATCCTGTCACTACAGAGTCTGTCTGTAAATTGCAATCTTTCGCCACTTGAAATCCCAAAGCCAGAGATTTTTGATGACCATACTGGTGTAGGGGATTTGTAATTGGGTTGACTGGAACATTCCATGGATTTTCAGGGCTTTAGTTCGGAACGTTGGATGACATTCCAAAATTCCTTGGCAGGATCCCCTACTCAGAGGAGTGGGGGGAACCCAACTTGGATTAGACTAGGCACATGCTGAATTTCAGATTAGGTTTAATTGTTTGACTATGCCATGTAAGTTAGAGAGCATACTGCTTCGTGTGGATAGGTTAGGATAAACACTTAAAACTCCGTAATATCCAGGTTCAAGGCATTCGCGTCAGATATGAACCTAGCTAGATTATCCTGTCACTTTGATTCTATAAACCCTGTCAGCTTTTGACGTAGACCTGCCAATGTTCGTTCATGGATTTATTGCTTGATTTAATTAGAAATATGATAAACACTGTAATTCAGAGCTTTAAAGCAGTATCTGTCACTAGAGGGAGAAGAGAGGCCTCAGTTTCATAACCCACTGTGGAGGTTCTGGGAAGCAGGCCGCGTTCTCGTCCCTCCAGTCCTCGTCCAATCTTGACCACAACACTTAAACGTGAGTCCTTGTACTGTGCAGAGAAAGCGACTGACGTGCGGGATCGGCCTCCCTTGACATAATTTGTGGGGAATCCATAAGGCCAATCGATCGGAGTGCAGAAGGAGGCTGTGGTGAAGTGTGGGCGGCCGTTTTACACGCGGCCGTCATCCTCCATTACACCCGCAACGTTCACAACAGGAGCAGCGAGCACAAGAGAAGAAGAAGAAGAAAGAAAAATCAGACAAAAATCAATATAATAAATTATATGCGTCGTGCCATGATGACGGTGATTGCAGGTGGTTTTCGACACGCCGGCATTTGCGCGCGACAGAGGTGACATCACGGCCGTCACGGGCAAATGACAGCTGGTGAGCGCTGTTCGGGTTGCTGTTGCTGGGACTTCGGTGGCCGGGGCAGACGTCACCTCCGTCAGTACCTCATGAGCACACAGACACACGACCGCCGTGGGTGATGGGACACATTTTAATACAGCAAAGCATCACAAAAAGGGAATGAGTGGGGTATCGGGACAGGGAATGAGTGGGGTATCGGGACAGGGAATGAGTGGGGTATCGGGACAGGGAATGAGTGGGGTATCGGGACAGGGAATGAGTGGGGTATCGGGACAGGGAATGAGTGGGGTATCGGGACAGACTCGGTAACGAGCGCAAACAAATGTGATTTTATGTCACACTCTGTAACACGACGGTGGCCTTAATCTCACCGTGTTCATTTGACCTGGGACAGGACCCTCTCAGCAGCTGCGTGTGTAATACAGAATGTAGATCTATACATTAGCAGGAGTATAAGTAAATATTGACAATGGGCAGATGCTTCGTGATGTTATCCACCACACCCCCCCCCCCACCCCCCACTCCAAATCAGCTGGTACACACCGTTCCTCTGCCAGGTGTTAGTACGGGAGTCAAACACAAAAATTAGAGGGCTCAGGTTCTCTCGAGCTCTGTGTAAACATGTTCACAGCTGCTTGAATGTATGACAGAACGTCACACGCAAACAGTTAGCCCACGCTGCGCTCCGATTGGCTCAGCAACTAAACAGCCACCGTACACGTCAAATACATGTTTGCAAAGGTCAGTGGATGCTCTATCTAAAGATGTTAAAAAGCGTCCGGTAGGGAGGAGATGAAAACATACTTCAGCTGTTGATGTCTTAGCCAGACATACATCACAAGAGAAGCAGGAGACATTGTGGGAGATATTGAGTGAGATATTGTGAGAAGGAGACAAAGATTCACCTCGATCCATGCTGACTCTACCACAGAGAACTCAGAAGCTGTTTACAGACAAAATGAAGAAATGTACAAGATTCACTGTCAAGCATGTCCCACAACAGAAGTAAGGGAGAAACCAAGGGTGTGTGTGTGTGTGTGTGTGTGTGTGTGTGTGTGTGTGTGTGTGTGTGTGTGTGTGTGTGTGTGTGTATGTGTGTGTGTGTGTGTGTATTCCTGTGAGCAACTATAATGGGTCATGTGTGACCAGATCACTTAGTGTGTACTGAAATGGGTAATGTTTCATGTGAAGAGCAGTATACCTACCAACACTTAGAGTGATGAGTGTGTGAGTGTGTGTGTGTGTGTGTGTGTGTGTAGGTGAGGGAGAAACAGAGAAAACTGGAATAAATCCATCCTGTAATCATAGGTTCTCTCAAGCTAAATTTCCTCCTCTATGTGTTTGTTCTGTTTCACTCTTACATACACACACACAGCAGCTGTGTGTGTTTGTGTGGCAGTGTTGGCACTGGTATATTCCAGCATTCAGTTTGCAGTAATCAGTAGAGTGGTGCTGGCCAGTACACACACACACACACACACACACACACACAGTTACACTTTGAGCCAAATGGAAAATTGCACATCAATCTAGAAATGTCTAGCAACAATATAACCGCTAGTGAGAAACAATTTAACGGCTAGTTCTAATGTGTGTGTGAGTGTACTAAGAGGAGCTTAGTACAGATGAGAAGATGAGAAATAAAATCATTAGTTATAACCATCATTGAAACACAACCGGTTTGTGTATGTGTGTGTGTGTGTCTGCGTGTCTCTTCCTGCAATAGCTCCCATGATTAAACAAGTGCTTGTAAATTAATTATCCAGATGAAATGCACCTCCAAACAAGCCCCACACACACACACACACACACACACACTCACACACACACACACACTCACACACTCCCTATAGGCCTCACCACATCCTACTTCACACTGACAACATTTTTTCCCCTAGCTCCTCCTTTCCATATTTTAACCCCCAAAACACACACACGCACACACACCTCCACCCTGGCACTATGCCATCACTTCCCTGGCACCATGCCATCCTCATGCCCCAAGGACTGATGGGAGTCCAGTAAATATTGAACACTGACAAAACAAACACAAGCAGCAGATGGCGAGGTGCTCTCGCTGTCTCAGGACCAGCCTGCCTCGCTTGCACCCCAACCCAGACCTCCTCAGCCCACAAATAAGAGCTGATCTCAGATCAGGAGAACAAGATGCCTTCCAATAACCAACTGCCACAGGCATTATACTGAGTCGTTAGCCTCTGTACTATGGGACGGAGAGACGCAAAGAAGGCCCTGGGGAGAAAGAGAGAGAGAGAGGGATGGAGAGAGAGAGAGAGAGAGAGAGAGAGAGAGAGAGACATCCCCCTCCCCCTTCATGCTGATTATTTCCCCCCTAATTGAAAAGAGGACGGCTGGATCCGCAGGCGTCTCCCACATGGAGCACCTGCCCCAGTGATCACTGGGTAATTGATTTCCGTAAACGTGGGTTAAATGTGACACGTTGCGCGGTGGGAGGAGGAGAAGCCTGGTGCCCACAAGTCATTTATCATCTGCTGCTGGCGGGTGCGAACGCGGGTGTGTGTGTGTGTGTGTGTGTGTGTGTGTGTGTGAGGGGGGCGGGGGTGTTGGGTTGTCCTGATGACAGTTTGGAAAGGAGGATTTTAGGAAGAGAGCTGGAGGAAGCTTTCTTTATTGCTCCGGCTCTTGCTCATGAACACATACACACAAACGCTTGCACACACACTCATACACACACACACACATACACACACAAACACACACACTCAGGTGTTAGCTGTGATGAGACGCTAGAGTTATTTTGGGAAGGCGGCGGAGACAGACCCTGAAAGGCTCTCACACTCCTCTTTGCGTCTGTGGCAACACGGCGCCCATCTTGGCCTTGACACCGTTGAGCCGTCTGCTTAAACAAAACACGGTGCCCACGCCAAAGACCCAGCTGGAGAGAAACTAAGAGTACGGGCTGCTCTGGCGACCCAGAGCACCCCGCACACACGCAGCCCGCAATCACAAACCGGCCGGCCGAGAGAACGCATGCTCGTTCCTCCCAGTCCTCCCAGTCCTCCCAGTACACAGGCCACACTTACCACAGGCGCACACGATCACGGCGTGGGTTTTGCAGTGCATGCGATACAGTACCACAGGTGATCACATGCTGTTATCTGTGGAAGGCAGCGAGGGGAAGGCAGCGTGGGGAAGGCAGCGTGGGGAAGGCAGCGTGTGGAAGGCAGCGTGTGGAAGGCAGCGTGGGGAAGGCAGCGTGTGGCAGGCAGCGTGGGGAAGGCAGCGTGTGGAAGGCAGCGTGGGGAAGGCAGCGTGTGGAAGGCAGCGTGGGGAAGGCAGCGTGTGGAAGGCAGCGTGTGGAAGGCAGCGTGTGGAAGGCAGCGTGAGGAAGGCAGCGTGGGGAAGGCAGCATGGGGAAGGCAGCGTGGGGAAGGCAGCGTGTGGAAGGCAGCGTGGGGAAGGCAGCGTGGGGAAGGCAGCGTGTGGCAGGCAGTGTGTGGAAGGCAGCGTGGGGAAGGCAGCGTGTGGCAGGCAGTGTAGGGAAGGCAGCGTGTGGCAGGCAGCGTGTGGAAGGCAGCGTGGGGAAGGCAGCGTGTGGAAGGCGAGACACAGAGAACAGCGGAGGTGTCAGATTAGGACTCAAGTTTCTTTTCCTTCCCTCAGTTCTCTCTCTCTCTGTATTTCACTGTGTATAAAAACATATAAACTGACGTTTTCAACAGGGAGGACGGCGGCGTGTAGTCTTTTTGAGGACGTGCTAACATGACTGCAGCAGCGTCTGGCTTTTGTGTTCATGAGGCACCTGCAGAGCCAAAAATGAACAAATTAATGACATTAAATTAAATGAATTAACAACTTGACTGGCAGGACTGACGTTCTTCTGAATTTTTTTTTTCTTTTTTGTCCTCCATCTGGACCCCCGGTGAAGGAGGGAACGTGATCGAACACTTTAGAGAGCATATGCACTGAATATCCAACATCTCACCAGTATTGTGAAGATTGGCACATCTGTAATGTGTGCCAAATTAACTTCCATAGGGGCAGATAACAGTGAAAAATGTTCAAAGAACACAGACACACATGTCTGTAGATGAAGTTGAACATATAGATGAAAGTGTTTTTCTTTTGGAAAGACCACGTGAGTCTTTACCTCAAAGACCCAGAATAAAGGCATGGCTGCATGAAATAACTGTATATTGTTAGGATGATGGGATGTGTTAATGTGGTTATGATGATAGAATGATGTTTGTATTATGTGATGATGTTAGGATGATGTGAGGATATGATGTTGTTAGGACGATGTCATGTCATTATGTTAGGATAATGTGATGTTGTTAAGATGATGTCATGTCATTATGTTAGGATAATGTGATGTTGTTAGGATGATGTGATGATATGATGTTGTTAGGATGATGTCATGTCATTATGTTAGGATAATGTGATGTTAGGATGATGAGATGACGTTAAGATGATGTGATGTTAGTATGATGTAATGATGTTAAGATGATAGGATGATATGATGGTGTTGGAATCATGCAATGATATTGTTTGTATTATGTAATATGTGATGATGTTAGGATGATGTTAGGATGACATGATAATGTTAAGACAATGTGATGTTTGGATGATGTGATGTTTGCATGATGTGATGATGACATGATATTAGGATGATATATTGATGTGATGATGTTTTTTTAAATGATGTCATGATGTGCTGGTCTTAGGATGATATAATGATGTAACAATGAAATTTGCATGATGTAATAATGTGATGTTAGGATGATGTCATGATGTTAGGATGATGTCATGATGTTTGGATGATGTCATGATGTGCTGATCTTAGGATGATGAAATAATGTGATAATGACATTTGGATGATGTCATGATGTGCTGATCTTAGGATGATGAAATGATGTGATAATGACATTTGGATGATGTCATGATGTGCTGATCTTAGGATGATGAAATGATGTGATAATGACATTTGGATGATGTAATAATGTGATGTTAGGATGATGTGATGATGTGATTATGTTATTTGGATGATGTAATGATGTGATGATGTTGTTTAGATGATGTAATGATGATGTTAGGATTATTTTTTTAATTTTCTTCCCTCTCTGTTTTGTATGCCTGGAGGTGTCCTCCACATTATGAACACATTATGAACACATTATGAACTGCCTGAGAACCCATCAGGGCACTTAACTGATGTGCTGTTTGCAGGGTTACATTTGAAGTCATTAAACTGTCCTTTTTTTCTATAGGGGTCACGGTAATTTGTGCCCCTGGGCAAATATGCAGGGTGTCGATGGTTCCTCCCGGCACTTGCCCACTCTCTCATCGCCTCTTGATAGACTTGTAATTACAGGCCGCATCACTCACTGTCACTCCCTCTCTTCCCCTCTCTTCCTCCGTCACCATCCCTCCATCCCTTATTTCATCATCCTTAGTCAGCATGACGACTCAAGCATGGCAATGTTCACCAAACATAAGTGCTGGTTTCAAATCAGACGCCCCTACAACATTTCTAGCTTTAAAGTGGGAAGCGGCAAACGCAAAGGCTGGTTCCAGGTCAGTGGTTTTGCATGGCTCAGTTTTGCAATGAATCAGATATCAATCCACACATATACAAATTGGTAGTCCGATTTCCAGCATCCATAATAACTCCTGTTATATAAAAAGTTCATACTATACATATTTTTACAGTTTTTTACCTCTGTTCTCTCAGTATTATTTTCCTGTGCTATTTGTAGAGATGGTCTTCCACACAGTCTAAGATTGAGGCAATCCTTTATGTTTGACCTCAGAGGCAAAATAAAGAACACTGACTAATATTCCAGAACCTTCTATCTCCCAGGTGCCCCGAAGAGTGTAAGGTTGTGTGTTCAGGGCAGTGCCGCTCCCCTCTCTCCCTGACCCAAATAACCCCGCCTCACCCCGCGATTCATTCGTCCGCCACTCGGGACGAATTTGCATAATGTCCTGTCATGGTGTGTCAGCCTAACGGTTGACTTCTCCCACCTCTGCCTCGGATAAACTATCACAACAGCGGCAGACATTTACCTTCTATCGTCTGACATTACCCAATTTTCTCGCTCTTTTCTCTCTTTTTCTCGGCTTTCTTGCACTTATTTTCTCTCTGTCTCTCTTCCAGAACAGCTCAGAAATGGGTAATCTGATATGATGTCACCTCTTCTACCGAAGAATCACTTTAAAATGCATTACGGCTTTCCGAACTTCTGTGTTACTGTACGTTCGTTTTATCCGATTATGTCCGTAAAGCATGTTCAACTGAACTGTACATGGATTTTGCTATCAATAAGAGACCATGTTGGCACTGTATAAGTAGTTGCTAATTAATTACTTTTACCACCCAATTTCTATGTAAATAAATACACAAGCATGCACAAACATCCACTCACACCTCTCTCGTCATTCTTCAACTGGAACTGCCAATAAACAGTATGTTTCTCCAACACCACACACACACACACACACACACACACAAACCCTCCCCTTCTCAGTGTGCGGTGCTAGGAATAGCAAATAATAAGATATTTAGACCAAGCCTTCATGTTTGCGCCACTGGCACTGGGTTGCCAGATTCCCATTAGCATATCGGGGGCTTATGCTCTTTGTTTTACCCTGACCTGTATAATATGTGTCACGTCCACAATACAACAAATCAAACGTTTCTTAATTTCCCTCGCTCTCCTCTGCAGCTGCTCGCATCCATTGTGTCAACCAGATTTTAATTAATATGATAAGCAATACTTGCAAGGCTGAGATGACTTTTTTTTCTCTCCCCCCCCCCCCCCCCTTTTAAATTAGGACTGAGTGGTCTGAAAGGAACGGTGGAGGGGGAGGGGCGTTGGAGGAGGGATTTGGGGTGCTTTTTTTTTTTTTAAAGTAAACAGGAGTAAATCTAGGGCATCTGATGTGGGGTATTCCACCTGAGTACAACAAGAAATGAAAACAGTTCGTCTGCCATGATTTCCTGTTGCATTGTGTAAGACGATAGGCTGGTAATTTGGATTGGCGCTTTGTAATCTAGAGCCATTTACACGAGGGATCAAAAGGATGTCAGAGAGCGCACGGAAGCTCTTTCACGAGCATGCACACACACACACACACACACACACACACACACACACACACACACACACTTTTGAAGCGACAGCTGACACTTTCCAAATGGTAAAAAGGAATGCTATAACAAATCTGCCAATCAACCGAATATTCACCCCACTTCCTGCTTCCTGACATTTCTACAAGGGGTTACTAATTTGGTGATTTTCAGAATGTAAAAAACCTCCGTCCTTATATACAGTATCACCTAACAAACAATTGCATGAATAATGCAACAACCAATTTCCCTGCTGCATATTTAAAGCTGCAAAGACAGTTAAAGTTTGTTGAAACACCCACTACTTAGCCAAAAGTATTAAATATCAACCCATAACACTATCTAGTAAATACAACTTCGAATGTAACCATGTGCGCGATGCATGGTCTAACATACTACCCAAGCGCCACCAATGGGTGGCCTGAATGTACTGCATTTAAAAATAAAAGCCCCCTCACAAGAGATAAAAGCCCCCCCCCCCCATCTCACTCACACTTTCACACTGCGTGGCTTCATAAACATTACACCAATGCACAGATTTATAAGCAAATTGTCTTTCCTCTTCCAAATAAACAGCTTTCAAGATTACAAAGCAGGGATTTTCGAATCCCTTCAGACTATAGCCTCATAACTGCCATGCAGTTAAATTCAATAACTTTTTTTGTGACAAGCACTTTTATTCCTACAGACAGTGTCATGAAACATTTTCATGGCATCCAGGTCTAGAGCCCTACAAAGCATGCAAAGACTGTTAGGGGCAGCAAAACCTGACCGAGACAACCCACTGAGAGGAGCCCAGCGGGGAACCTATCTTCCTCTGACTGAACCACCCCCACCCCCCCCAAAATAAATAAATAAATAAACAAACACCAGACAACTGCCATACTACATTGAGAGTCACTTGCAGGAATCGCCACTTCGAGCAAACAGCCGCCCGCAATTATCCAACTCTTACACAAACTACCATTGATCTCTGCTGAGGTGGGGTGAGATGTGAGTGTCTCCCACTCGTCACGAGAGCTGTCGACAGCCTCTGCTTACGGCTGGAGAGGCCGACGAGGGCCACGTGAAGCGGCTGAGGGACGCCACGCTGGCACTGCCACCCGTTCGCCGCCTGATGCAGGAGGGAAACGCGGGAAGGGTCGATCGGGAGGCCCGGCGGACCTTAAACTACAGCACGGCCGATGTAATGCAGTTCGCAACGACCTTGCATGAGACTTAAATTCCTCGAGAGGGCCTTAGGGTCTTTTGCCTGGGGGCTGAACAGAGTTTAGACTCGTCACTGGTCACGTCAGACATGTCTATGCGGTAAGGCTAATACTCCGGTCATCAGGTGTTCCTCCGTCTCTCCTATAATCAACCCTGCCGCTCGTTACCGCTAGTGCTGTCGATCTCGCGCGGGCTTCGCCGGTAGTGGTGTCACGTTAATCACCGACGTCAAGCCAAGAAAAAGAGGGTCAGCATCTGTCTGGCAGATCCACCTCGGGGGGCGATCTAGATAAGGGGGGGGGGGGGGGGGGGGGGGGGCTGTCACATCAGCCCCACTGTTCACACACAGGAAGTTAGGGGATGGTAGCTGTGTGTCACAAACCCTAACGTGTTTATTGCGGCCTTCAGACTTTCCGGTCGTGGAGTCGGGGAGATCTCTGGCGAGGGAGCTGGACGCCGGAGAGGACGGAGGCAAAGGCGCTTTGTGCTCCTTCAGATTTATGGTGGCCAATTACAAAAGGCGTGCCGTCTTCCATTATCCAATCAGAATCACGGGGGATCGTTTTGTGAATAAGGTTTGAGGGCGAACAAAGCATTTATAGCGCTCTTCTGTTGCTGAAAGAGGGCTGTTTTATGTGGTCTGACATTCTCTGTGTTGCTCTCTCTCTCTCTCTCACTTGTGCACACACATACACTTGCCACTTGTTAAGATCAGGTGATTTAGGGCAGTAGAGACCATGCCGTTATCTTAAGTATGGCCACCATTCAGTTCAATAAGAGTTTTAAATCTATTAATGTTAGAAAACAATTGAATCGTAAAAATCTGCTCTTTCTCATTGCATCCAACCATTGAAGGGGAGTCTTATGAGTACAGTAAACCAATCTAAGGAAGGAGTTTAGCTGGAAAAAAAAATGTCAAAATCAATGTTATCTTTGAGGAGATGTGCTTTAAGACCAATCCGTGCGTTATTCAGCACAGTAAATGTCCACAGCATTCTGTCCTGCAGTCCTGATATACATCCCACAGCATTCTGTCCTGCAGTGTAAAAGAGTCCTGATTTCATTCTTTGATAAAACACAGTGTATTGTTCTTCTGTGTCTCAGAATCTCTGTTCTAAATGGTAGGGGGGGTTGGGGGTGGTAAAAGATTATGTTATTTTGTCACATCTAGTAGCAACCTGTCATTCAGCTATGACAGTGAAATAACACTCTGTAAACAAAATAAGCACAGTTGGCCAATACACACACTCACTAAGACAGCTCAGGAAGGGAAGAGTGGAGTTGGTTAAGAGATGTTATTATTGAAATGTTTCAAAATCTCAACCAAAAGCAGAGCTTCAGAAGTTTACCAAAGACACACGGGTTTTATCTGAGTACTTCAGAGCTCCACGTTAGGTCCTTTTAAAAGAGATTCTAGGGCTGAGCTGTGTCTGTCTGAGCGCTGTCAGATTTTAAGACCCAGCTGTGGCCATTTGAGTGCTGTCCCCAGGAGCCTGTTCAGATAAGCACCATTTCAAATTCAGACAAATTCCCATTTTTGTCGTACACATGGAATTGGGATTTGAGTTTAGGAAGTATAGAGATGTTAGCTGTGAAAATATGAATTTTTTATAACAGTGAATAGTGTGTGAATAGTGTAGTCTGCAGGTAACAGCGATAAGTTGTGCTGATTTGGCTCTGAACTCCAGCATACTGAATTAAAATGAAACAATGACTATAAGAACTAGGAAGTACTGAATGGCAGCTTTAATTCAATGGTGTTAAAGCATCTTCTGTATCAGGTAAACCACACAGGAATCAGTCATCTGTGTACATGGTTCCTGCATTTCAGATGACCATGAGGCACTGGAAAAATATTAGAATCAGTTCTTATATATTGTTTAGCACTTAGTTGCAGATCATTCGACAAGAATAACTACGTATTAAACCAGATCTGATTCCTATATGGCTCATCCAATCTAAACGCAAACACACTGGAATTAAAGCTCACATAAGCCACTTTTACCTTACAGAGTCACTCTTGCATTTAAAGCCTATCATGTTAAAGTGCACAAATATACAACGGTGTCATTGTTACAAATGTCAAAAACAGCACAAGTCAAAATCTCAGTGTGCAGTGTCATTAGCGATTAAACAGCACAGACCTCCCTTAAGTTTTTAGGCTGAACTACATTTTTCTCAGTCACTCCCAATTTCACGATTAGGTGATGTAGGCCACACAAACACCGATGACTTATATAAAAACCTGTAGTATGTGCTGCATTTACCAAGGCCAAATACTCAGTAGGTGCTTTACAATGACAGAACTCACTTATAGGCTATAAAAATAACCTTTTTTTCTACAATAAGCGCCCACCAACACACACACACACACCACACACACCATCACTACCGCCTCCACTACCCCTCTTCAAAATATCCACAGATTTCCGCGATTCGAAATCACCAAATTGCGTTTGAGTGGCGGCGAGTAAGCATTTGACATCTGGACACCTGTCCCTCTCAAACGGGGACGTTTCAGTACGTTGCGCATAGGATGAAAGAGTGGAAACTGGCAACCACGGCTGCCATGGCAACCGTTGGCGGGTTCGGGACACGCTGTGTGTCCCAGCCATTTGTATGACACGGTGTAAGAGGCGCAGTGGTTGGCCGCATGTCAGTTCGGGAGTTTCTTGCCTGTAGCTACTTTCGCCATTGTTCCTACTCCGCTGCCGCCGTTCCCCACATGTTGTCGGGCAATCCAAAACCGAACTGGGAAAAGAGCCGAAACGGGTCACGAATTCACCGCTCAGAAAAGCACTTAAACTTTATCTGCCCACTTATCCTGGCCTTACATTACACGACTCTTCAAACTAGTTCTAGACAAATTTCCGATGTCGTAGTAAAATCATGAAAGTTTTGGTGTTAGGTGGCCAGCACAGCTGTAACTCTTGTCGTTTGTCTTTATTTCTCTCGTTTGATTGGCCGATAAAAGACACCGGGTTAAATAGCAATTTATTATCTTGTCTTGGCTCTTGGAAATTGTGACGAGCACATTGTAAAGATCCAACGTTTGCTTTTCCCCAGCACCATACAGAACCAGGACTGGTTCCGTTTCTGCTCCATTATTCTTCAGTTTATCTTGTAAATGTCGTAGAGGAGCAGGAGAAATCATCAGAATGAATCTAGACTAGCTGCAGATTTGCAGACACTACCTGCAAGACTAACCCAGACTAACCCAGTCCTGCACACAGTCAGTGCGACTAAACACACACACAGCACCTGCATGGGCTGTGAGACGTGGTCTTCTAAAAGTCTGTTTAGAGGGTTCTAGTGTATGATTAGCGAGCTGAACCCACTGTCAAAAGAATACGGTGAAATAGGTCTTCAGAAAAGGAAGCACTCAGTCTAATTTGTATAAGAAACGCAGAGAGCGACCGACAGAAGTCCGCAGCAGTCCGCGGGGATAATTCGACTAAGAGAAGCGCGCTGCCTCTCCCTGCTGGGGTCACACACACACACACACACACACACACACACACACACACACACACACACACACACACACACACACACACACACACGCCGCAGCGCTTATGTTTCTCCATACTTGTCGAAACAATTGCCGGGCGACCGCATATAGACAGGAATCGGGTTAACCAAGAGCAATAAAAACACGATTTTGCGCCCGACTCCGGCGGCGCGGAGATGCGGACCTGTTGGAAACTTGTTTACAGTAATTGTCGGCGCGCGTATTTGCGCACAATTTATGCGTTGAGAAAGGGTCCCGGACGCCGCGTGACGCCCGTGGCAGCGTGGTCGCCGCACGCGCCTACTTTGTGCAGGCGCGCGCTATAAACAGAATGGGCTCCAGTCAAAATAGCTCCATCTAGCACAGGCGCGTTTGATTGTGGCGAGTTCTTTCAAATAAATAATTAATCATTTTAGACAAAAACGGAAATTTGACGCCGGTGCTAGAGAGGAAAATGTATTTTTCCCCCCACACACAAGTCAGAATTTATATTACTTGTGTGTTGCTATGGCTGACTAGAAAACAGTGTTTGTTAATGTTACTTAACCTACAGAAGAACCCCCACCACCACCACCACCACCACCAGGGAACCTTCAGTGCGATATAGCCACGTGTAAATCCACGTGTAAAGTGAAATCCAGAAATCCACAATATATCATCCCCACCACTGGTATAGTCCAAGCACGTGTAATACAAAGATATAAGATAATGAGATGAAGTCTCGAAGCTTCTGTGGTTGTTTGATGTGAGGTGAGTAAAGACTTTCTCCCGTCCATCGGATCAAAACTTGTGTAGCGGATGATGCAGAGAGAGCTTAAATATATAGAATGTAGCTTGACTTTTAAAATTCAATGCGCTCTGACTACATCGTGGGATGATTTTCACCCAGAAGTGAAATTACACACACACACGCACATTATATATATATATATATATATATATATATATATATATATATATATATATATATATATATATATATATAACCAAATACCACCACCCAGTCGTCTATATAGCATGTAGGCTGTCAACTATCAGGTATTTGGTGCAAAAGAGAGTGCAAACCGTCTTGCTTGCGCACATATAATTTCTAATGGAACATGTGCGCCCTCTGCTGTCCATATTCCGGAAGTGCTGCCTCCAGCCTTTCAAGTAAGAACAACACTGATCTGTCCGGTACTCCGTCACACGCTGAAAATTAGTGCATGTTTTAGTCAAGTTGGAAAAACCGGTATTTGACGCCTATATACGTAAACAAGATATTTAGATTTATAATTCCTTTGTGTGGATTTTGAAAATTCCATAATAATTTTGATAATTTGATAATAAGACATTGCCTCTTGGATGGCAGCTCACCCCCTAAAGCTTAACCCAAGCAAAACGGAGATGCTGTACATCCCTGCAAGAGCCAGTCCTCATCGTGATCTTTCTATCTCATTCGAGAACACCGTGATCACTCCATCCATGGAAGCGCGTAGCCTTGGTGTAGTTGTCGACAATCAACTCTCCTTCACGGCCCACGTTGCTAACACAACACGGTCATGCAGATTCGCCCTTCACAACATTCTGAGGATTCGGCCATTTCTCTCTAGGGAGTCCACTCAGGTCCTTGTCCAGTCCCTTGTCATCTCAAGACTGGACTACTGCAACTCCCTACTGTCTGGTCTTTCTATGCATGCCATCAAACCCCTGCAACTGATCCAGAACACTGCAGCTCGGCTGGTCTTCAACCTTCCCAAGTTCAGCCATGTCACTCCCTTGCTGTCCTCCCTCCACTGGCTTCTGGTAGCTGCCCGCATCAAATATAAAACCCTGGTGCTGGCCTACAAAGCAAAGAATGGTCCAGCTCCTCCTTACTTGATGGCCATGGTAAAACCCAGATGCATACCGCCCTCCGCGCCTCAAGTATGTCTCGTCTTGACCCTCCATCATCCAGGACACACGGGAGACAAGCATCCAGACTTTTCTTTATCATCTCTTTCCTCAGGTGTTTGTTACAGGTATTGCTTACTGTCTTTTTCTCAGTTATTGTGCATAATTGGGTTATAGGAATTTCTTACTGTCTTTTTCCTCAGGTGATGTGTATATTCAGGTATAATAATGACTTAGCATAATTGTTAGGTATCATATAACTTTCGTCTAGTGGTTTTTCCAGCTTAGAATACCTTGTGTTCAGGACTACCTTGGATATTCCAAGCAATTATGTAGCACTTTTGTAAGTCGCTCTGGATAAGAACGTCTGCTAAATGCCATAAATGTAAATGTAAATGATAATTGCTTTCTTAATAAAATAATGTCATATACATGTCAATAATGCTTCTGCTTGAATCCGACTGAGGTCAAAAAGTTTTCAATAAGCCGAATGAATTGTCCAAATGAGTAATGCCCGGGAGCGTTATTATTCTGAACTGACATTTAAGTATGTAACTGAGGTTTAACTACGTCTTTCCAACCTAACGCAGAATTAACTGGCCCTGAGCTATGGTATTACAAAAGGGATCGATCTTGATATATACGTGAGTCAATACTGCCATCTGGTGGTCAAAATCACAAGTTGCATGTGAAAGCAAAATTTTGAGTATGGAATCCCGGCAGTAAGCGTGTGAGTTTTAAAACGGGGCGTTTTTCAAAGTTAAAATCCTCTGCGAAATTGCGGTTGTCACAGCGCTTGCACTTCCGGTAAATTTACAAATGACAAAATGGAACAAAAAGGCGGAATCTATTTTGTGCTAATCTCGTAAACACCTCTCTTAATTTATTCCTGTTGTCGGAGTCCAGTGTTGTTTAAGTTTTCATCACCACTACATCACACATTCAAAGGCTTCAACAGCCCCAACTACACTGTTTTATCTCCTAAATGGGCAGAAAAGCGCCATAATTTGCAGTACAGTGAAACGACTCAGAAACCGTGTCTATGCCTAAAGACGTTACCATACGTACACGGTAGGGGGCAGCATACCGATCTCAGTGGAAGCTAGCGTTGATCCCACGCTGTCCAGCAACACACTTGTAACCTACAGAGGACTGGAGCCGAGTCCAGTTAGGTGGGTTGGGGAAGGAGGATCCCGACCTGCGCAATGCAGGGTTTGTGGGGCCCAGAAACACACGTACAAAGTGTTTCTCATGCACAAAAAACGTGTCTCTTAATGGTGCGTCAGGCCACACTGTTGGTGGAATGAAAGTAAGGTTGAAATATGTCTGCTGGTCTAAATAATGAGACTTTTTTTTATGATCACGGAGTACTCTTTCAGATACTGTTCAGAATTTGTCATAAAAATTGTGCTAAATCATAATGAGATAATCTGGGAGTCAAAATCCCTTGCAGAATATTGTATAAACTTAGTCAAAGCCGACACTTGAGGTCCAATCAAGCCTGATGTAGGTGGGAGAGGCCGAAACTCTCTCTCCCCCTCTCCTCTCTCTCTCTCTCTCACCCTCTCTCTCCTTCTCTCTCTCTCCCCCTCTCCTCTCTCTCTTTCTCTCTCACCCTCTCTCTCCTTCTCTCTCTCTCCCCCTCTCCTCTCTCTCTCTCTCTCTCTCTCTCTCTCTCTCTCTCTCTCACCCTCTCCCCCTCTCCTCTCTCTCTCTCTCTCACCCTCTCTCTCCTTCTCTCTCTCTCCCCCTCTCCTCTCTCTCTTTCTCTCTCACCCTCTCTCTCCTTCTCTCTCTCTCCCCCTCTCCTCTCTCTCTCTCTCACCCTCTCCTTCTCTCTCTCTCCTTCTCTGTCTCTCCCTCGCTTTCTCTCTCTCTCTCCCCCCTCTCTTTCTCTCTCTTTCTCTCTCCCCACTCTCTCTCTCTCTCAGTAAGAGATTACCTCCCTAAGCTGCTTACCGTCTCTCATCCCTGCTTCCATTTTTCCTCCCTTTTTCAGTTTTTCATTCTCTCCCTCCCTCACTCCCTCCTGTCTCATTCTGTTCTCCTTCTTTCTCTTCTCGGCATGCCCACTTTACTGTACCACCCTCTGCAATTGCTGATCCTATTAGAGGGAGAGGAATGACGTCTCAGAATGGCCCGAGATCGATACCCCTTTTCTCTCGCCCCCCATCTCTGCTGCGCGGCCCGACCGTGAGTCGATACGGCGGCGGAACCCTGTGAGGGAAGCAGCCAGACAGCACTGGCAGAACAAACACTGCTCTTCATCAACCGAGGAAGACTCCAGGGGACCCTCGTCCCCAAAGACGTCCGACGGTTCAGGTCCTGCAGCGAGACGGCTTCTTGCGGTCTAAGTCATGCAGTTAGACAGCAAGAAGTAGTGTAGTGAGACAGCTTCTTGCTGTCCAGATTGTGGAGTGAGAGAGCTTCCTGAGGCCCAGGTCAAAAAGTGAGACAGCTTCCTGTGGCTCAGGTCGAAAAGTGAGACGGCTCCCTAAGGCTCAGGTCGAACAGTGAGACAGCTTCCTGAGGCTCAGTTCGAACAGTGAGACAGCTTCCTGAGACTCAGGTCAAACAGTGAGACAGCTTCCTGCTTTTCGGGATGCTGTCGCTGTCAGTAGTGATGGCTACGTCACAAACAGCAACCAGTACGAGGTTCAGCTTGAGTTAAGTGTGCAAGTGGCTGCTTTATTGAACCATTCTTGATTTGGTATCCGTCGTTTGTTTTTACACCTGTGCAAACATGGTTATAAAGACAGGGGGGCTCCATCAGCAGCCTGGTCACTTCCTCTGACAGGGTCAGTGGCTTGGTCAGGGCGTCACTGACGGAATATGCTGACCCTGCCATGTACATTCACTGACAGCTCGGAAGTCACTATGACACCCTGAAGTGTAACAAGTCTGCAAACACTTCCAGTAAAAGGCACTCAAAGGTGAGAGCAGCTGCCCTAATGCAACACGTCCTCCTAACGAAAGTCTCGAGTCAGAACCTGGAATATGTCACCTGATTTTCACAACATGTATCCGAGAGGTCCACAGGAATCTGGGCAGCCAATGGAACGGACCACACTAGTGACTACGCCATAACTTCATCTTAACCGACAGCCTGAAGTTTTCTACCACCGAACAGGTGACACATCATTGTGCATGCATATGCAAATACAAAGCAAGATGACCGATGGTTTCACCGTTAAGGTTACGGACCTGTCAGCAGGCGCTGCAGTTAAAGAAGGTGGTCGCGCCCCCTGCCTCTGCCAGGGCTTGCGGTAACTTTCAGGGCGAGAGCAACGTTCGGTCCCGTAGCTTCTGCACACCCGCGGCAGCCCGATGCGGGCAGACAGTTCAGACAGCAACCGTGACACAGACATGCAGCCCGGCGATGCCGTCCACACTCACCTCTGCTGCCTCTTCTCCCGGTGCGCGTGTGCCGTATCCACGGAGATAGCGTCCACGGGCACTCCTTACAGTTCCCCTCGATCCGCCAGGAAGACGCTGCAAGCGTGTGAGAGAGGGAGAGAGAAGAAGAGAGAGAGAGCGAGAGAGCGAGAGAGAGAGAGAAGAGACTGAACACCTACTCTGTATCCCGCTAGAGAGAATCTGCTGTCCATGTGTGATGCTCACTCCCTCTCTCTCTCCCTCCCTCTCTCTCTCTCTCTCTCTGTCTCTCTCTCTCGCTCTACCTCCCTCTCTCCCTGTCCCTCCCTCTCTCATCCACTATTCCCTTCTTCTCGTTCCATCCAGAGCACCTCCTCTCTCACAGGTGTTGACGAGGCAGAAGGCCTGTGTCACTCCTGAACTCGCAGCTCCTGCAAACTCTAGAAGGACTGAAGGAGTCGACCCCCCCCCAGCCCAGCCCAGCCCAGCCCAGCCCAGCCAAAAGAAGTTAGGATGGAGCCCAAGGGGTAGGTAGACCCTTCCTCTGACAGAGGTGTGAAGATCAGAGAACACAACAGCTATCTGGTGCGTCGGCCGAGCCGTTGCCTTTTAACCACTGGACTCCAGACGTTCAGTGCCATACCCCCCCCCCCCCCCCCCCAACCCACCCCAGGGCATGAATATATTATTACAAGCACAAAAGGGCCCGTGTATTGTTTATGAATTACCAGCCTGCCCAGTCAACAAAGACCATTTTCATAAGAAACCTTCATTTCATTTCGGCTTCAATTTGATTACCAGCCGAAGAATAGAAGCCCCTCGGCCAACCTCCGAAGGCTCTATTCTATTTTCTCTTTTCTCTCTCTCTGTCTGTCCCTCTCTCTCCCTCCCTCCCTCCCTCTCTCTCTTTTTTATTCATGCCCATTGAAAGGCTTTTATTGCTTTCCTTTCAATGCACGAGCAGGGAAAGGCTTTTCAGAGTAAACCACTGACAAAAAATAAATAAATATTGCAGCGCTATTTTTCCAAATAAACAGAGCTAAAAAGAACACGCCGTCCGTGGTTCTCTTCTTTCCTTCCCTTTCATCTTTTCCTCCCTCTTTTTTTTCTTTTTTTGTAAACTGCAAAAGGCTAGAAATTAATGACAGGCTATTGGACTGGGAGAGAAAGAGAAGGGTAGACGGAGAACAGCTTCACAATGCAAGTCAAATCTAAATGATGTCTGGCCGCTGAATAGTGCCTGGCGCAGTTTGGTGGGGTTCGCGAGGTAAGCGGATGAATACGGCAGGGTGGGGAGTCAGTCCTGCCGGGGGTGGCGACGTGGGGGGTGTCTGCACCTGATTGATCCACGCTGTTACGGCAAATAAAGACACCTTAATGGTATCGGAGCGCCACAATTATGCCGCAGTTCTCTTTTGTTAACCGCTAGAGGTGACTGGCCGTCACAGGGAACGTGGCTATCGGAGGCAGCCAGGTCTCTGGTTTTCAACGAAGCACAAAGCGGGTCCCTTCCGGCTGGTCCCCGTCCCACTGGTCCCTTCCTGCTGGTCCCTTTCCCGCTCTCTTCGTCCTGGCTGCCGTGAAACAGGCGAGGGCGAATGAAGGCTACGGCCAGAGTAGCCCAGCTCTGCGGAGTGGTAACACTATATATATCCGTGAGTCATTACAGAGTAAGATAAGTATTCATGACTTGGAAATGTGTGAGGAAACTTCTTTTTTACGGTCAACCATGTGGTAGCGTGGTGGCCTACGTTTAACAGGCCCACTTCGCTTGACTCCAGGCAAAATGGCGCTAACGACCCTGAAGACATCAGTCAGGCGGAAGTATCTTTTTGTGTCGTTTAACACTGACACGAGGTCGTGCTCTTCAGCTCCATCGTTACGGAAACCGGCGGCGGAGTTCGCCGTTATCCCCGCGTTTGATCTCCGCGGCTCGGAGATAAATTAAGACGCTCCTTTAGACCTTTTTTATGCGCCTTTGTGCTTATGTACGAATACTGAACTCTAGACAAAGGTGACCCATGCATAATTCATTCGTGGGCTAAGACAAGACCTGCCGTCTGAAAAGAGGTTGACATTTGAGCTTTTCACCAACATCTGCAAAATTATATGCTTTCTATTGTGAGTCAATGAGGGCCAGTCAGCGTCCATAAAAGAATGAAATTGACATGTCACCGTAATAAAAGGTATAGACTATACTTCCCAGTACCCGGGTAGGACCATATGTGTGCGTCACTGTGAGCGAGCGACAGAGATAAAAGAGAGACAAGGCTATTGTCTTTCATTCTGTGTTTATGAACAGGTACCAACCTCCAACACACCTGGCCGCTTTGTCAAAGCGCTGCCACTCTGGGCAGAAAAAAAAACCAAGTGATTTTCCTTTAATGTTACCAACAGATTTCAGATCGGTGTCCCCCTGTGCATTAACCATTCAGTTCAAGCGGACTCCACTCCACTGCCCCATTGCTCCAAGCCCATTTCATCCCAAAAGAGCCGTGAGACTGATCAATATTAGATGAAGACTAATAAACACTGGCCTCCTCTTCTCCACCACTGACTGTTGTGAGTGAATCTTGCTTTTATGTGCAAACCTCCAGCCAATATCATTGTTAAATCCTGCTTTCAGGTTAAAGACCAGCTTATGCATTGTGAAATAACCATAAGAAAGGTCCACTGATTTCTACTTGATCCCCCCCAAACACACACATGCACACACTGTACCTGCACCTGATACCGCCCAACCAGGCCCAATTAAGTGACAGCTAACATTTTCTTTCTCTTTCTTGTTTTCCTCTGCCGCCAGAGGCTTTGTCCTCATGTTAATGTCCTCGGAACGTCATTCTCTCCCCAAATGTCACTGTCGCCTCAGTGCCCAGACAAAAAGAACAAGCTGCCTTTTTCTGCATGGGCCGCGGCCAGCGATTCAAATCTCCCACAATGCCTTCCTCTCCCTGAGGATCGTGTGTCTTTAGAATCTTTTGATTCCGCTCATTGTTTGTTATAATAGGAAGGAGGTGAAGGTAAGTTTCAGAAAAACACATTTTTTCCTAACATTTCCCATACACGAGCATGTACGTGCACGCACGCATGCACACGCACGCATGCACACACACACACACCTGTCACTACTGCAATCAAGTCTGCGGTTCCATCAACATAGATACAGCAAACAATACAAAAAGTAATGAGTTCAATCTAGGAAATAAAGTCTTAAAATGAGATCATTTGACTCATAAAATACAAAAATGTGGACTTTCACACTGTACAAACTCCAATGAGACACAACAAAGGCTGACCAATCGATAGAAGCATAAAAAATACCAGAAGCCACAGATGAAAATCTGGAAGATGTGGTCATGTGATCACGATCAGCTGAACATTAGCTAAAACAAAAAAATCCAAACCATACCACTGGTTACATTCATGTATTTGGCAAGTCCTGATTTTTCCAGCACTTCCAGTCTACTGTTTTTCCAATCCTTCCTCTTTGGGATCCACATGAAAACCATTTTGGCTCAACAGTTTCCACCTCCACTGCTGTACTCAGCCCAAAACGTGGATTATGTGCACACAATGGGAAAGAAACCGCGCACAGGGTAGCAACAATAGAGGAATTAACGAGATGGCAGTTCAGGGCTTATGCCAAGCTAGTATGCCTGGGCAAAGCAAAAAAGGTTTGTGTGACAGTTCGAAATGACAAAACCAAGATTTGGAACACAAACAGATCGAGAGGCCATAGCCCAAATTCTGATAGCATTGTAGAATTGAGTAGGAATACTGTTTGTGGATCAGTGTTTTTAGTTCTGCACCATAATGACATCACCATAGATGGACATCAAAGCTGATCGGAGATCAGTTCTGTGAAATGCATAAGAACATACTTTCCAAAACGTTGGGTGAATTTCTTTAACCAAATGCTGTAAAATCTCAAGTTAAAAGTGGTACAATGCAATAAAATTGTTGCCATCAAAGAGGGTAAATGGGTCAGAAATTTAAGCCCATGTTTGCCACTTTGTAACTGAACATTATATGACATGGTGTTGTGCATGGTTAGCAGAATAATAAAGAAAATAGTTACACCACCCTAAAAGGATAAATAAGGAATAAGTACAATTTTATTTTGTTTAATTCACATAAATTAGCATATAGATTAGAGAAGACAGAGTGAAAAAGTGAATTAAAGAAAGAAAGTATAGAAATTGAAGAAAGGGGTGAACAGAAATGTTTTCTGTACCACAGACAATGGAGTAGAAACCACACAGACATGTATTCAGTAGATATTTCATTTCATTTAAATACATAAATTAGAATGATGGCAAGGATAAATCTTCAGTTGTCAGTTAAAGCAGCACCATAGCACTGCATATTCAAATATATGTTGCATATGTAGATTTCTTACAAATGGTCTTGGATTTGCAGAGAAAATGCCAAGAAATTTCTGGAAATTGTTTCCCAAAAAAGGCACATTTCTACACCTCTTTTGGAGTATAGGCTAAAAATGAATTTCTGTACAATTTCATTAGTGGAATAATAGTAAATTAAAACCAGTAATATCACCATCATCTATATAAAAAGGGCTTTCCCAGGGTCATAAGTGTAAAACTGAAGTGAAAAAAAGACAAAAACACTGAGGTAATTTAAAATAACCAAGAGGAAAAAAAGTGTAGAAATATCATTTTGCCAAAATAAAAGTCCTCTGAATGGCATGCCGTACTGTATTGCTGTATCCGGGCTGGACAAGAGTGTTTTGTTCCTCTTTCACAGTGTGGCTATTGCTTCCTAAAAAGATCCAAGTGAAAGATTTTGCTTTAGCCAAGGACCAAAACGCTGCGATATCAACCGGACTACAATCCCTGAGACTCCCGGTTTTCTGACCTACTGGGAACCATGTGACATCAGCTGTTTGTAAAAAGGTGCATGCTGGGAAATGGTCTTTCAGTAGAGACGGAAGCATTTTGGCAATGCCAGCAACACAGAGTAAATAAGCTATTTTCCTCAGGGAAGAGTAGTTCATACTTACCAATAATTATATATTAGTATATATCCAAATGTTTTAAACTTGTTCAATACATTTTAAGGCATTACCTAAAGCTGCTCTGGGCACTTCCAATATCGGTTCCTTTGTTTACACTTACAGTTCAGACGCCAATATTCCATTTGGCAGAGCCCAGCAAAATTTGGCACTGGCAAGCTTAAGACAGTCAAAGTAATTCTGCATTCAGTGATCAGAAATAAAGGGCATGGGTCCGGTCCAGTCTTTTAGCATCTTTATCACCTTCACTGCATCTTCATGCTTGGCTCAACAAATGGGTTCCTTTTGGTCAAAGTTTGATAGGGAGCCGGGTATGGTACCCCAGTCATGCATGCTGCATTACAGGACACTGCTTTCCATTTTTCAGTGTTGTTGTTGTCCTCTTTGTTTCAGGCATGGACCACATACACAATAGGTTGTTACCACGTGATTTTATAAATTGGTCTCGTCCCAAGAAGGGTCGTTCATGCTCTTCAAGACCCTCCTGACCATTTTTTCCAGCTCCTTTCTTGCCTTCTGCTCTTCCTCCAGGGTCCTCTTCATCCTCTTGTTGTCCTGGAGGCAGATAACAAGAACACCTGGGTCACCCGGGTCACGGCACCAGATCTGTGCTCACATGCAAATCAGGTGATGTCAAAAAGAGATCATTTCTTAGGAGAGCCATTCTAAAATACATGCAACAAACCCTACCACGATATCACAAGGACGTGCCCCAAGATTTTAATTGGCGTTATTGTGCAAGATGGGACACGACGCAGGAGACCTACCTGTTTGAGTTCCTGCACCTCATCCCTCAGTGCATATACAGTGTCCACCAGGCTCCTGCACAGGAAAGACGAATATCAAATAGCACAGTAAGACACAAGCTAATGTTATTCACGTTATTTCTTTTCATTCGTTCCCACCATTCAGATGCCAGTCCCCACCTCTCCTCCACCACTGTCTGACCATTGCTTTTGGTTTCTTCCACAATTATCTTCTCCTCTTCAGGAAACAGCATATGGAGGCCTGACTCTTTCTTTGACCCTGTTCCCAAAATAAACAAATAAAACAAAAGGTTGCACAATCAGAGGCAGGTGATTTTATTTCTGATTGGCTTAGGGTTTAGCCATCATGTGTTATAAGTGATAATGTAAGGGGAAGGTGACAGAAAACATCAAGTACAATGTGTGTTCAACCAGGAGGGTGATACGTCATGCAAATGATCCTTACAAGAACATGTGGCGACACGCTTTTTACATCACGACAAACACGATAAATAAAGCCAGTTATCTCTGGTTCCTTCTTGTACCGGAGAGAAATGGCCAGCCTTAGTAGCCCACTCCAGAAAACAAACAGCAACAATAAAACAAAAACATACCTAATAAACAAACAAGCAAACAAATTTGTAAGTAAAGAAATTTAAAACAAACTACATTTATTTCAAATTTCACAGTACAACACTTGCTGGACCCCAGCCGGTGTGACAGACTGTCCCAACGTTCGAACTGCTTGGTAGTTCTTTAACAATAATAAATAAAGAGTACAAAATGGAAGCAACATTTCTCACAGACAACCTGAACAACAGACGCATCATACAGTCACAAAAACACCTACAAAAACGACAGACACACGGACAAGCTTGAGTGTAAATTGGGAGTGATGGCAACAGGCAGATGGTCAATGAAGGACTCAAAGCAGAGAGTCTGCAGTGGAAGGCCCTCAAAGACGAGGGGAGCATCAAAGGGTCAAACAGAATGAAGGTAAGAGGAAGAAGTGCTCTGGATCTGCGGAGAATATGAGCAGCAGCCCTTACGAGAGGTGGAACCCATTCTGTAATTATGGGTTGTCCATATACTGTCATAGTCCGAGTCTTCTGATTGGTCAGACGAGTGTTCCAGGCGCAACATGCTGGCGCGGCAACCCACAGCTTCCACATCAGCCAGCACATGATTATGCATCAGATCAGTGCCCTGCCATGCTAATGGAGATGGGTCATGGGGTCAAACCAAATCAAATGGGGTTTGAAGGTAAATAAAAATCAACCAATCAGGGAAGGGCATGGGAAGGCCCAAAAGGACCCAAAACAAATTTTCAAAGAAACAAAAAAAAAAAAAAAAAAAAAAACCCACAAAACAATATAAGAAATTAATTTGAAACAAAATATGAATGAAGGGTCAAAGCAGAATTATAACAAATGGAAGACAAAGAGAAGAGAAGGAAGTAAATGAAGAAAGAGAAGCAGAAAAAAGAGAAAGTTGATAAACCAGTTTGAGATATTCATGGTCAAGCATGGTCAAGTGTTCAGAGAAACAGTTTGTGGTTAACTTGCTAATAAATCATCATGAGGAGGGAAGTCGAGACGTTAATATGAGTCACGAGCGTAACAGTAGGGGAAGAAGAACTACAAAAAGAAATGCAACAAAGATGTCCTCCTCAAATTAGACTACGATAGGTCACTGCTCAAAACAGCTGCTGTGTGTAACAGACGGGTCATTATTTCTGCCATTTTAGGCCACTCTCCATCTGACAAATGGATTGACGGATCAGTCACGCAGAAGATCCGTTTAAGTGTGCCGTTAAGAATTACAGATCCCAGCACAAAATCGATTAACCATGTAAATTCAGGAATTCCAGGATATCTAGGATAAACAACTCTGAGTAAGACTGACTCAGGCAAGTGGTATCACCTGCCTTTTCACATAAGGTTAAAGTTAAGTTTTAAACACCATTTAAAATCACTCAAAACCAGTCCAGCACTCCACTGCTGGGATTCAGGTTTGAACTTCAGCTGTGTTATGCGCCACCCATGGTCAGGCATCGAAAACAATTCAGCTAGCTGCACTGTCACCAAGACAACCACTCTACTGCTGAGCCAACGTGACTTGTGGGTTCAAACGACTTGCGTTCTCTCTCCGTCACTGAACACTGCAATGTGGTGGCAGCCTTCCTGAATCCTGGGGAAAACGCTGCTAGTTCTGTCTGCCCCACCCGTAGCATCTAACCATAACGAAATTATGAGCATAAAAACAGCCAAAACACATGCGTATGAATTGGTGCCAGGGTCCAGACGCCGTCTTACTGGAGTTGAGGGTTTGTCGCGTCTTCGCACTCGTGCAGTAAGCCTCGATTACTTTAAGGATTTGTGCGTCCTCCTCCAGGGCCGCGGTGCCTGGTGCGAAACAAAAGGTATTGGCCAATCGCATCTCACGAAGAACTCGAGGGGCGTGGCAGCGGATGCTGGATCGAAGGAGACACGGATATCGTGGACCTACTTTTCCGCACGGCGAACTCCTCGTCCGACGGCTTCCTTTCGGGCTTGCGTTTGGGTAGGAGTTTCTTCATACTCTTGGGACTTTTGCTGAGATCCTGTGAAAAGAGAACAGGAACCTCAAAAGCGCCTCGCCACACGCACGTACGCAAAGCATTATGGGTGGGAAATGATACAATCATGGCTGTAGACAGCTCATCAATTTAGATGCTGCACTCAATATAAACATATACACGTTTATAAATTAAAAATTTATAAACATTTTACATATATAAGTAAAATAAGCCATAAAATAGTTTTAGGGGTTCAGGCTGTAGCCCAAATGAGCATAACCTGTTAGACATCCTTCAGTCACGGTGTCTATCCACACTATTCTATGCAGACTATTCATATCACACAACATATTTGCAATATAAAGTCAAGTCAGGGTAGGTAGTGTAATACAACTGCTAAGTGTATTAATATGCATTTATTCAAGTCATTAACTGCTAAATAAAGGGGGAGTGGTCAAATCTGCATAAATCTGCATACCTCAAATGTATTTAATCAGCCAAATGTGCTTCAGTTCTGCTGCTCTAATTACGCAAGTGGTCTACCACGTACTACGAGCTTATGACCACTCTATTGGCTACATCCGAGCTCAGCTACACTCGAGGACGGCCGAGCATAGAAAATAATCGGCAAAAGCCTCCCGGACATCCAAACCTCTTTATAGGACAGCGCAGCCGAGGGCCTGAGGGGCGGAGCTGGACGGAGGCAGCTGAGGCTCCAGATCTTCTGTGTTTTGGGGGGCTCCAGGGGACCCCACATCAAGGTGCTGTGAGGCATGGAGAGGTGTGGGAGGGTGTGGTAGGTGGGCGCTCCTCCAGCGCCCCGGCTCTCCGAGTGCCTGGACGGGGTGATGGGTAGCGAGGGCAGCTGGGGGCAGAAATCGAACACCGCTGGGCTGCAGAGTTGTTTGTGGTTTTTTTTTTTTTTGTATCTGTACACTAGGCTACAGGGATGTAACGATACATCGATACCATCGATAATCAATGCATCAGCTATAAAAACTACGATGTAATTCCAGCAATGCGATTATAATTGGCATCATGCCACATAGATGTTGGGTACTTTTTGTGTGTGGGATTGAGGCGTTTTGTTCATACAACCATGATACATTATATTAATATGATGTTTATGGAGTTATTGTGAAAGATAACATTTGTTTATATTTGCAACAGGTGCACCTATCCAGAGAAGACACACACATTTTATAAT